>NW_022692853.1:19885-22360 GCF_011630105.1 Anneissia japonica | reverse complement strand
ATGCTTTCTAATGTTGACATCAGCTTCCAAAACATTTTGAATAAAGCAAGAAACAAAGAGTATGCAATGTAACCATCTAATTTATTTTCAAATCCTCATTCTTGAAAGTGAAATTCTATATTTTGGAAATTTTGCATGAAATCTGTCAACCACGCTGTCAAGGTCGAGGTTGCTTCACCTATCACGATGTATTCCAACCATCATGAGGCTATTTAAATGAGCATTTGTCATAACAGAACGCAAATTATGTTTAATTAGTCTCATTGAATAATAATAATAATAATAATAATAATTATTATTATTATTATAATTATTATTATTATTATTATTATTATTATTATTATTATTATTATTATTGTTATTGTGGTTGTTGTTGTGATGAAAAGTTAACACAAACGATATGATGGCTAAACGAATATTACATGTAAACATTTTTTTTTATTTGTTTGTTCCCCGACCAAACTTATCGTCTTCCCTGACGGGGGACTATAGCCCCCCAGCCCCCTCTGGCGCCACCCCTGCAAGGAATAAATTGTTTATAGTATAATTGTGCACTTTTGAGTTTGTAAAAATGTTGGCCTAACGCTTCCAAATTGAACAACGTACAGTACATTGTTTTCACAATAAATTAAGCCTCTGGGGCCCTCTGATTGCACCCATAAAATCGATGGAGTGGTTACTGAGATGGTTACGAAATGAACAAAAATTGCGTTTTTTAGTCGGTTTTGGTCCAGAATACGCACCCACTTGAAACAGAGCACAAGCGAACAGAAAAAAAAATAATGGAGTTCATTCATAATTGTTGTTCTTTCCACTCGCTTTGAAAAGTGGGGTTATAAGATTGGTCAGAAGCGGAGGAGACAATTGGTATGATGGCCTCCTACTTTGAAAATTGGAGGGGGTGTGTCCCGGGGGGTGGGAACGTGTCCCCCAGTCCCCACTAATATACGCCCATGATTAAGATATTCGTCGGTTCGTGTGAAAATTATTTACATAATTGCAGTTAATGTGTATGGTATTTCGACGGATAATCGTAACATTGTGTAAACCATCCTAAGCGTTGCTTACCAAAAACACGCGGTATTCACGCGATAGTATTAGCATTTTGCATACACGCTTTGGTCACGCGAGGGATTGTGCGAACACCATGGCTCTTGCTGTCAACAGAAAACGCGTGCTGTTTTTTGAAGCTTCTGCTTCTTCTGTGGCAGAGTAGAAAAGGGAATGTCCCCAATCGGCGCTAACACAGATTTTGGGTTTGAAAAATATTCCAGGAATGAGCAGAATTGGGCCAGTATTTCAAAGCATATGATTAATCACTTCCAAGATATAAATCGATCTCGAATTATGCCTTTTAATAAATTGTATCTATAAATCAGTGTCTAGGTATAAGCCCTACTGTTATAGTGTTGAAAATAATTAAACGGACTATAATATATATTTATAATGGATTATTGGTCTATTATTTTTAAATGTTTCCACTAATTTTCCATGTATTTTTCAGAGACAGTGTACAAGAGCCAAGAACAAACATTAGTACATTAGTTAGCTGTAGGCTTTCTATCTTATATTGCATTTTATTTATTTATTAATTTATTCTTTACCCTGTGTACCTGATCAGTGTAAAAATATTATTATCCTCCAGGACCAGTATCAGACTGATAAAGTTTGGTCATCATGTAAATATTTAGATAACTTTCGCATAACACCTGGATTCAGGAAACGCTACAAACGGCACGTTTAAACAATATAATTTGTAAAATAGCAGCTATTATATGCTATAGAATTTTCATGTTAAAAGCAGTGTAAAACTCTTAATGGTTGGGGTTTGATTTGTTAGGTGTAAACACCAAGGATAACCCACGGCGAATGTCTTATTACACTTTCTAAACTAATTACATTTTTTTCAGAACAGTTTTTATGCTCACATACTCGCTTATCGTGTCCTAAATATATACCAAGGAAATTTTATGGGCTCAACCATGCCCCAGCTAAAACTATGTGGTTTGTCTTCTTCGTTTGCCCACATTGCCTTGGTTTTATTTTTGTTTAATTTCTTTCAAATTACCTTACAGAAAGATTCTACAAGTAATAGACTTCTGTTAAGGCTCAATTTATCATGTACAGACAAGACCGGCAAGTTGCGCGATTAATTTCATTGTCAATTAATGGTAGTTTTATTCCGTTTATGCTTTTATCATTTCTCAAACCTGTTACCATTCCTCAGCTACTAATATCAAAAGCAGGGCTGATGATAAAGGGCACCCTTGCCTAATTCCTTTTGACATATGGAAACTTTCAGAAATCCATCGGTTATTTTTTTTTGTTACACAGTCAGTTATGGTATAGGCCTATATGGTGTTCACCCATTTTATGAATGATGTTCCGAAATTATTATTTAAAAAAAATATTAATATCATAAACTCTCAGCTAAGTGAGTCGAAGGCATTTTGAAAGTCTAAAAATATTAAGGCC
>NW_022692853.1:12478-19003 GCF_011630105.1 Anneissia japonica | reverse complement strand
AATAATAATAATAATAATAATAATAATAATAATAATAATAATAATAATAATAATAATAATAATAAAGATTTATAAAGCGCACAAATCCACTGCAGTAGTAGTATTACACAGTCAGTTTTAGTATAGGCATATAGGGTGTTCACCCATTTTATGAATGATGTTCCGAAATTATTATTTTTTTTTCAATATTAGTATCATAAACTCTCTGCTAAGTGAGTCGAAGGCTTTTTGAAAGTCTAAAAATATTAAGGCCCAGTCGGTATTTTCTAATTCAGTATAGTTTATGGCATCTTGAACCAGCCTCACATTTTCACCTGCAAAATGATTTTTTATATTAACCATTTTGGTCCGGAAATAACGCGATTCACATGGAGAAGAAAAGTAAATCAAATATATAGGCAGTTAGACTTTTGGCTTGTCTCTATGGACAGCATAAGCTGCATAGCATCATGCGACAAACCTCCATCTATTCTAACAGATAATTAAACTTGACCTTTATGTAAAGAAAGGGGGCCCTGGCTGTGGAATTTAAATGCAAACCTTTTAAATAACGATGCTAATTGTTAAATCATTACTATCTCAAACATAGAAGATACTACAATAAATCCCAGAGATATATGGGAATTAATTAAAGTGCAAGTTAAAAGAGTTTTCCATAAATTATGTAAAATTTATAAAAAAAATTAACAAAAAATAAAAATAAAAAGAAAGGAAGCATAATAAAAACAATAGATCAGTTAAATGAAAAATTGTTACATAACTAGATTTAAAGGATGAATTAAAACTACAATTAAAAACAAAAATATTTATCATGTAGAAGATCGGGGAACTCAAATAATATCCAGAGTGAAATTGATTGAACAATGAGAAAGAAATAATAAGTACTTCCTTGGTCTTTAGAAAAGTAACAAAATAAAAACTAAATTTAAAAATCTGATGGATCGTACACCACCTCGACAGCTAAAACACTTAGAGAACAAGTACATGTTTAATCGCACCTGTACGCTAATGATAATATTTTTAATGAAGAATGTATTGAGTAGCTAATAACATAAGCACAGTGCCATTATAACCAATTGATATAGAATAGTTAGAAGGGGAATTTATATGCAATAATGTGAAAGTGCAGTTAAGTCAATGCAATTTAACCAATTTCCAGGTAATGAAATTACACAGAACTAATTATCTATGACACAAAGAAGAAGTATATTAAATCTGATTTATGTATAAGGTGAACCAGAAAATATCAATAATTTGAGACAAATTTCTCTACTGAATATTGACTATAGAATTGCAGCAAATTCTCTAACAAAACGGCTACAAAATGTTATAAAATCGATAATAAACACAATACGCCAGACTTAACCACTCTAAGATTATAAATTAATATCGTACTTACAGGCACGGGTACTTCACTGAAGGAATGAATGTTATATTCGAATTAGGTCTACATCTGATTCTATAGCAATAGTCCACGAAGACGTATTCAAATGCACATGTGCATCCAGCTGGACAAGTATTGTCTGAGAAAAAAAAATAGTTTGTAGTTAATGCTTATGAATTATTATAAAACATTATGAAACCACGAGAGTGTTGTACATGGGTCGAAAAAATATGATTACGACGGCAGTGGGTGTTTATACAACGATGGCTGAAGACCCCAAAACGAAGATATATATTGTTTTTCCTTTTATTTTAATGATAGTATACACCATTCTGTCACAAAATTTAAATTACGAGATTATTTGGACGTCTGTTTGTGAAATTTCCAATGGTTTTCATTTTATAGAGACCCTAAAACAAAGACCGAGACTCTGAAAAGCGAACACCTCCAATTATTCCTCAATTATCATTCGAAAGTATTTCAAAATGGTCATCTATTAAAACCACTTTCATTATTTCGTCCGAATAAAATGAGGAATATCAAGAAATTACTAAAGGTCTTCGTTTGATATTATACAACCCTTAGTTATTTCTTGATATTACTCATTAAATTCCGAGTAATCTTTTGTAGACACCCATATAGGGCTCTATAAAATGGAAAACAGGGAAATTAACAAAGGAATGTAGTTGCTAAATACAATTACTTCAACAGAGAAAGGTGAGGCTTCTTAGGGTGACGTCATACCCCTGGCATCGTTATCAAAGTTTCACACACAGTGACATCAAACACATAAACGTGATTCCTTACACCTTAGGGCACCTTACACCTGTGGTGTTTACGATCGACTAATGTGGTGCCTGTGATCTGGAAGAAATTGGTCTGATATAGCTTTAAGTTGTCGAAAAAAGATAATACATTATATTTACATTATAAAACGACTAGCTGGAGGTCTAGAGTGCCAGACCTGACCTAGCCTGAATAGCAGTGATGGCGCCAGGACCTGCCCGACCGAGGGGCGAAAGGCTCCGACGGGGATGAGGGGGGAGGGCTAGTGGAGCGAATCGAGTCTCACTTGGCTGAGGCCAGGGGGTCGCCTAGGGCCCCCGGTGGGGTCCATGGGGCTTCACCCCCTGAAGCCATGGATATTTGACGAATTTTTATTACATATTTGATAGGCATCGAGCTACTATAATATGACTTTATGTAGGCTATGTTTTCTAATGCCGAAATCAGCTTCCAAAACCAAAACATTTTGAATAAAACAAGAAACAAAGAGTATGCAATGTAACCAATCATAATTTATTTTCAAATCCTCATTCTTAAAAGGGAAATTCTACATTTTGGAAATTGTGCATTGAATTTGTCAATGCTGTCAAGGTCGAAGTTGCTTCCCCAATCACGATGTATTTAAAGCATCATGAGGCTATCCAAACGAGCATTTGTCATAACAGAACGCAAATTATTTTTTAATTAGTCTCATTGAACTATAATAATAATAACAATAATAATAATAATAATAATAATAATAATAATTATTATTATTATTATTATTATTATTATTATTATTATTATTGTTTATTATTATTATTATTATTATTATTGTGATGAAAAGTTAACAAAAATAGTTTAATGAAAATAAATATTTTTTTTTTGTTTATTCCCCGACAAAATTTACTCGTCTTCCCCGAGGGGGCTATGCTTCCCCGACGGAGGGGGCTATAGCCCCCCCCCTGGCACCACCCCTGCTGAATAGTGATGTACAGTACTATTGCCTATTGTACAAACATAAACTAAGCAGAAGCGGTCGGTCTTACCATAGTCTTACCTTGTATGCACTGTTTATGGGAATCCTACCTGGACAAAGGAGCTGTAATTACTTTATTTTATTAAGTAAAAGGATAATACAAATGTGAATGTATTTTTAGACTACTTTTGTTGTTTCTTCTTCTTAAAAAAAATAGTGTCTACTTAATTGTGGTTGATTTGACCTTTAGGCTCCTCAAAAATTGTCCCCTTCCACTTAAAGGGTGTCCCCTTATTATGGGGTTGGCTGTAGTGTTATATACAATATGTTTCCCCTCGTTTCATCTAAAGTGTTCCCTTAATATTGGTGTCCAAATGAGGAGTTCTACTGTATCTTCTTGAGTGCTCGTTAGAAGATCAATACTTAGATGACATCAGTGACATCAGTTTTTGATATCTATTTCTTCGCCATACGTTATGCCGGGGCGTATGCAGCATTTGGCGGTAAAGGTGTGCGTGAGAGTTCACACTGATGTTGAAAATTTTTAAGAAAATGGACAGCTTGCTGCTCGGAAATTGCGCTCTCATACCTTACAAATCTTACTGGTAATTCTTAGCAAAAATAATAATACAACAATTATTTTTCTTAAAACAATTTAGGGGATGCGATCACACTGTCTGCACCCCGCCCCCACCCTGCATCCCCCCAGTATGCAATAGCAAACATTATTCAGAAATAATGATGACGGTGATGATGATCATGATACAGAGAAAACCAAGAAGGAGACATGGAACATTACATTGAGTCAGCAACGGATCTTTATGGATTGAAATAAAAGGTCTTTGATGTCCTAATTTTGAAAAAAAAACTACAGACTTTGGCATTGTTTACTGTATTTTTAATGTGCTGAATATTTGGTAACATAACCGTCGTGACTGGCAGCAGGATGAATAAATAAAGACGGACTATACTACTGCTTAAATCATTCATGACTTCGCCCTAAGAAGCCCTGCACCTTCCTCGGTTGAAGTCGTAGTATTTAGCAACTACCTTATTTTACACAACATAGTATAGCATGCTAGGTATACATCACTGTATATAACAATGCGTAATCGTTTCTCTTTTATCACTTATGCTATAATTTCTCGATTTGATTTGATCGTTAATAAATACTTCGAGATGCTGCTAAATTTTATTGCATACTTATTGTGATATTAATTGCAAAATGGGTCTGTATAGAACCAGGGATGTGCAAGGCTCGCATTGACGCTTTTTATAATGCACATTTAAGTCGATGAACTTCAAACATGTGTGTAAAATACCTAAATGATTTTAGATTGGCATTTACCCTTTCGTGTACAGAAATCTTGCTCTGTGAAAAGGTATGTGACCCGCATGTCGAAATCGACGGATTTAAGCTCTTTAGAGGTAGCAGACTGTTCGTTGATGTCAATATTATGTGCAATATGCGCTATATAACATAGGCCTCTTATTATTAAAAATGTAATTAACTAGACTTCAAACGGCAACTTCTATTAGGTGGCGATTTCCTCGGGCTTTTAAAAGCAGTAGAAGAAAGATGAGTTTCCAGTCTGGTGAAACCACTAGGTTACTGGTAAACCGTCACTGAAATTAAGCGCCTAACATCTTACGTATGTAGAATGCATTCAGAAATAATACGACACTTTGCAGCAATAAAAGAAATTGAATTGAATTGAAAATACACGATCCCTCCCAAGCTACTTTAGTTCGTGCACTATATTATCTGACACGATGCCCTTCAAGTTACCCTAATTATTGTGTTTTCTTTAAGTGATACTCTAATTATTATTGTTGCTTGTGATAGGCCAATTATTTATGAATGCCTTATTTTTATGCTAAAAATATTAGGCTTTAAATCAATCTCACTTATCGGTACTCATTGGTTATTAGAATCATTAATATAGGTAGGCCTATATTTATTTATTGTTATTGTTATATTATAACAGTGCAAGCTTAACCACAGCAAACATTACAAAACAATTATTGTTAATAATAACAATAATAATGATAATAATAATAATTATAATAATAATTATAATAATAATTATTATTATTATTATTATTATTATTATAATTATAATAATAATAATAATAATAATAATAATAATAATAATAATAATAATAATAATAATAATAATAATAATAATAATAATAATGTACGTTTATAATGCGCCATTATCCATCAAAGATGCTCATGAAGCAAAACAGATGTCGAGAGAGTTATTGACAGTTGGTAATATTAACTACGAATCAAATAAAAATCCAGAGATGTCCGAAAAAAAAAATGGTGATAAAAGGGGTGCCGATCAAAACAACATTTTCCTATGGGGTCCGGCCGGGCGCTAACAGTGTTAGAATTTTCTCTATGGTTAGACTAGTTCAAACGCTATATCAATGGTATACTGCAGTTAATGGTTTAAGATCTCAACGACATGACATTTATTTGCGGTGTCCCACGAGTGTCTATCTTGGTCTTGTTTTCTTATTGTATATAATGACATTGTAATTTTTTTTAAGACGTTATGCACGAAGTTATTCGCTGATGATACTTATTGTATATTATAATATTATATTGGGTAATAATATAATACTATTATTGCTTTCTGTAGACAATGCTTCTGAAGTTCTGGCTTCTTCTTGTTTCGGTAATACAGTTCTTCTTCTGTGTTTCATTTCGGTAATCACACCATCAGCACACATAGTAACTTCGCTTTCACTTTTAACTGTTGAAAAATACACATATAATCAGGCAACACAATGTTTTCAAATACTGAGTTTAATTTTTCTTCTGAAAAACAAATATTACAGGTGTTTTTGTTCCTTAATAGGAAGAATGACAACCTCTTCTTTCGAGTGTTGAAACCAGACTTGATTCATTTTAAATTTACCACCAAATATGAATGCTCAATTTAAGAAAGTAACCAATGAAAATATAGTACACTCTCATGTAACCTCATGAGCTAATCATCTAATGGCATCATCATTAATAAACAATAAAAACACCTAAGTAAGTTACACCCATGCAATTATGGAAATGAGTTACTAAGTTTGGTAAAAGTTGTAATGAAGCCGTGTTAGTCTAAACAATATACACAGATTATAAAAGGCAGCACTCTGAGACTAACTTTGATGTCATTTAGTCAACACAAGCTTTCGCTGGCAGTCAATGCCAGCTTCATCAGGTGTGTGAAGTAAAAATTAATCATTATATAATACATTGTATCCGACTGCTAATTGGTTAATTGTGAGACCTTTGCTAATTATGTATGCATTAGCTCTTTTCTATTTTGTTTTCAATTAAGCTTTTTTTTTTTTTTTTTTTTTTTTTTTTTTTTTTTTTTTTTTTAGGTTGGTT
>NW_022692853.1:12044-12373 GCF_011630105.1 Anneissia japonica | reverse complement strand
CCATTTGGTAATGCTAACTGTAACTTACAATAAATACCAATAAAATAATAATATACCCCGTTACATCCCCCTTCCTGTTTTAGACTGCTCTGTAGTCTGTTGCAAACATGAATTAAAATGTCATATAACGTACTTCAGGCTATCACATAAGACCTAATATCTTTTGTTTCCTAACCTGAAAGAATAAAAATCACTCATAATATTCATCAATTGATATCAGCGTAAATCCTGATACTTAATATCACTTCAGAATCCTGTTATTAACAAAATTACATATAAAACATCAACATCAAAATATACATTAATCATTATAGGTCATAATATATATA
>NW_022692853.1:7406-10308 GCF_011630105.1 Anneissia japonica | reverse complement strand
ATTCAAATAATCATTAAATAATCATTACTGTTACATTTTTATTAGCGAGTTTGACACCAATTGTACTAAAGTGTAAAGTGTGTAAAGTGCATCAGAGACATTAGTGGTGTCTGCACTAGTGTCAGTATCCGTAAAATAAATAGCCTAAGTAAGTAAGTAAGTATTTATTTATTTATTTGTTTATTTATCTATTTATTTATCTATTTATTTATTTATCTATTTATTTATTTATCTATATATCTATCTATTTATCTATCTATTTATCTATCTATCTATTTATCTATCTATTTATCTATCTATTTATCTATCTATCTATTTATCTATCTATCTATTTATCTATCTATTGATCTATCTATCTGTCTATCTAGCTGTCTATCTATCTGTCTATCTATATGTCTGTCGATCTGTCTGTCTATATGTCTGTCGATCTGTCTGTCGGTCTGTCTGTCGGGCTGTCGGTCGGTCTGTCGTTCTGTCTGTCTGTCTGTCAGTCTATCTATCTATTTATCTATTTATTTATTTATTTATTTGGGGCTGGTAGGAACTGTGATTGAAAAAATACAATATTGCTGTTTCATTTAATACAAGCGATGGACTGTCTTGTTGAAAAAAGTGCGCAAGCGATGCACTGTCTTTTTGTATCCCAGAGTATTTTGTTCAGGATTGCTGCTGACGGAGTGTATTGGTTTATTGAAATCATAAAAAAAGTGAACTGTACAACACGGAACATTGAACAGAAATGACTTCGGATGGTTTGAGTAACATTTGATTTTTTTTTACTGCTCCGTATAATATTTTTGGAGCATTGTTTATTATATGAAATAGTTTGCATGAGATACTAATTGATTTCATGTATTAAATAGTTTGCATGATATTCATATTTCTGTAACTTGTTATGAATTAAATGATTTGCATGAGATACTAATTCATGTCATGAATGAAATAGTTTGCATGATATTCAAATTTCTAACATATTATGAATGAAATGATTTGCATGCGATACTATTTTCATCAATAGTTTTTCGCATGATATTTATATTTCTATAACTTGTTATGAATGAAATGATTTGCATTAGATGCTGATTAATTTCATGAATGAAATAGTTTGCATGATATTCATATTTCTAAGATAACCTGTGTTATTAGTGATAAATGAATGACATAGTTTCTTTTCTTTTCTCCATAATCTTAAAATTAACTATAGTAAAAATCATATAGTATGATAGAATGATATGTTAAATTTAACTGTTTTGCGTGTTGTGTCTATTCTTCATAAACTTAAATTTAACTATAATAGATCATTTGTATGATATATTGATATGTTAAATTAACTATTGATGAATGATATTGATTAATGATATACGAGTATTTATTAATATTGAAATAGTGTACATGTAATAATCAACATTTAATCAAACTGAGTATAAATTTAAATGTTAATTAATATTGACATTATGATTAGAGATCACAGTAATTATAAAGAGAATTACATAGGGGGCCTATACTGAGATTCATTGTTTCTGTAATAGACGAATAAATCTTCTTCACTGACTTTTTTACTGAACAGTCTCTACTAGTCAAACGCACCAATTGCTTACCCGTGTTCGCATAGGTGATGGATGGATGGATGGATGAATCGATCGATAAGATAATAATAATAATAAAAATTAATAATCATAATCAAATCATAATCATAATAATCTTAACAACAGCAAACATTACAGAACAATTGAATGTGATGTTATAAGTATAAACATCTGGGTCGCAGTCACTTATTGGTAGGCATACGGTTACTGTATATTTAAAAAAAAAAAAAAAAAAAAAAAAAAACATGCACAAGTGCAAGCTTAACAACAGCAAACATTACAGAACAATTGAATGTGATGTTATAATAGTAATAGTAATAATAATAATAATACAGTTATAATAATGATTCAATACGTAATAATACAAATTATTGATTTCATTACGTATTTGTTTTTTAACCTGTTGTGTACTTCTGATGTTTCAAATTTTAATGTATTTTAATGTTACTTTTATCTCCATTTTGCATGTCTTGTGCTTGGGTTTGATTTGATTGATGTTTTAATATTTCCCTAATTATTTGTAAATATCATTTAATTCAGCCTTAGCTGCGATTTTGATTTGAATTTGAATAAAAGAAAAAGAAAAAAAAATGAATTAATTCAGATACAAAACAATAAGCGCCATTTATCGGTACTGTATTCATGTATATTATTATTCTCATCATCACTAATCATTACATCATAATTATCATCATTAGCATTCATTATCTTTATCATTATATATTAAGGTATTTATTGCACAATCATAAAACATTAAAATATATAACAGCAGTCAAACAAAGGAAAGACTGAAATTGTTATATTTACAAGGGAATTAAAAAAAATACAAGGGAATTAAAAAAAAATTACTATACACAATTCATAATTAGGCCTACAATTAAAATATACAATTCAAATTACAATTCCAAAATACAATTCAAAATTACTTATATAAAAAGAGGAAGTAAATATATAGGAATGTATACATAAAAAAAAATATATAAAAAAAAAAAATAAAATAAAAAAATTATATTCCTATTCATTCATTCCTATTCATTTGTTTATTTTCAATTAAGCGAAACAGAGTATTTACGAAACTGTTCGAAATTATTCAGGTTAGCATATGTCTAGCAATATATACGTTAAGATTATTACTATTTATTTTATAATAGGCCTATGCAATATTATTATAATTTTACATCAATTATATTATTAATATTTATAACAGTGGAGGTTTGAACATAAAACATTTTAAGAGAGCAATATTTTTTGTTACTTACATATCTTAGAATATAATACCGTACTCGCGCGAATAAGCGCCCGGGTGCTTAAAATAT
>NW_022692853.1:6405-7319 GCF_011630105.1 Anneissia japonica | reverse complement strand
AGTGGCGTGTTACAACCGCTAATGTAGAAAACAACAGCTAATGTAGTAACAACCGTTAATGTAGCATACTCCACAGCTTATGTAATAAAACTCCCCGCTAATGTACAAACCCTAAAAGATTATGTAGTAAGACAAAATCAACCCCAGCTAATGTAGAACGCTCAACAGCTAATGTAGTAACGAAAATTGCCTCACAGCTAATGTAACTACTATCGCCAGCTAATTATGTAGAATTAGGCCTATAGTATAAAATCTTATATGAAAAGAACTTTCAATCGAGGTTACCAACTTTAAAATATTACGTCCTTAAATTAAAGGGAAATGTTGATTCCTAGATGGCGAGAAATGAGTTTTCCCGACTTCTGAAGTGTCTTTTAATTAATTATAAATTCAAGGTTTTTCCCTTTTGTAAACGGTCAGGTAAATTTTTCTCATTCTTATTACAGTAAATAAAAATTGAGTAGTTGCACACGCATTCTTTTTTCCATGAATCGATAAACCCCCAAAAGGAAGGAGGGTAGGGAAAAAGAAAAAAAATGTATGCTGTACTTCTAAAACATGTAAATATGCATCAGTACACGTTATACATAGGCCTAATAGAACACATAGGCCTAAGCGTGATTTTAAAAAATCTTAAATCCATCAATCACAGGCCAGGTCTTTTAAGATAGAAATGCGATACTGTGGTTCAATTCGTTTTTATCCTTTTCCAAGTTTCTTTAAATTTGTGTATAATACTACTAATAGCAATAATGATAATAACTATGAGGATGATGATTATGACGATAGTAATAATTGATAATAATATTAATAGCAATAAAAAGTGAAGAAAATTGTGCTAAATGCGAAAAAAAGTTGTGATTTGTTGATCATAATATAGTATATATAGTTAAAGCTTAGTAAGCTATAATGAG
>NW_022692853.1:4636-6394 GCF_011630105.1 Anneissia japonica | reverse complement strand
AAGTAGATCCCTGATAAAAGATCATGAGAAATTTGTTGGCGTTTCATTTTGACTATAATTGTGATGCGATGATGATGAATTTTACTATATAAAAGTGTCATTTCCGGCCATCTCGAGAGGTAGTATTTATTCAAATTTTCTCACCTCAGCCCCAGCCATGGTGGGGCTAAGGTGGTTGTGAAATAAAGTTTTTGAAGTAGACCTATGTACAGTACATACTCAAAGACAATATTTTTAAGCTTTGTTTTCTGTGGTATATCACACACACATTAATAAGATCTCTATGGTTGTCAAAAATCTCTGGTAAAGGATCATGAGAATTTTTTTGGCGCTTCATTTTGACTAATGGTGATGTGACGATGATGAATTTTACTAAAAGTGTCATTTCTGGCCATCTAGAGGTACTATTCCCTCATATTTTCTCACCTCAACTCCAACCCTGGTGGGGCTGAGGTGGGTGTCGACTCACAAAATGCCCCCCCCCCTCCACATTTCAAAACAGGTCTGTGCCCTTCTCTGGGTATGACATTAAACCCCATCGAGTCGGCTTAAATGTATGTCTTAGTGACTGCTGTTTGTTTTTAGGATGTGATCTGGTTTTTCACGTCCATTTTTCGTGATTATGACTATTCTGGATAAAGAATGTTTTGAGCAGAGGTTGATTAAAGGCCCCCACCCCCCCACTTCATTATTTAAGAAAGAAAAAAAAGAAAAATATATTCAAATTGAAGTGCGAGATTGTAATTTCCGGCCGTCCTGAGATGCCCTAATCAAAAATGTTCTTACCTCAGCCCCATGGAACCATGGTGGGGCTGAGGTGAGTGGTTCCTCAGTCTGTGAATGTCCCTCCCTGGTTCACCTCTCTTTCGAATTCCTGGATCTGCCACTGTTGATTTATTATATAATTATTTTTGCGCTTATTTATAATGCGTCTATTGTAATTTTCCCTTTATCCTCTCAAACAGTCCTAAGAACGTTCGGAGTGCGCTACTTCACAGGGGGATTCGCCCCCTTGACCCCCGCCGGGGTCCTACGTAATTCGCATAACGGCTCCCCCCCCCCCTTTCAAAATCCTGGCTACGTCCCTGTGTAATGGTGGTACACGTGGGTTGATATTAGGTGTTTTGTTCGCTGTGACGCCCCAGATTGGTTTTTTATTGAAGACATTTTTTGGAAATAAATGTTACGTTGGCGGTCATAATGTATAGGTTTGAGTCTACACGTCTCGACGAAAAGAGAACACCGTTGCTGTTGTTTTGAGATTATATTTGCAATGCGTTTGTTTATCATTAAGCACTAAGTAATTCGTTCATTATTTCTGGTTACTGTTTCTTATTAAACCTATTGCGTTATAATTGTTATTATTTGTAGATTCTGTAGATATCATTTAGTTATCTCCGTATGCATTTATGTTTAAGAAATGCACAGATCAAAGTGACATTCATCAAACAAGTAATGTAACGTTTTTTGTTCGAATATTGTAATTAATTTTAGTCCACTATAAGCAGTTTTTTCTTATTTATTTATTGCAGTACTTTATATATGCAAACAAAAATTAAGTTTTATATTATTAAATCATACTGATAAATTTTATGTCGTCATTATTTGTTGTTTATTTTCGGTTTGTGGATCGTCTGAGCCAATACGAGCAGGGGTAGAGCTTAATAAATCAAACTGCAATAAAGAACTGGGCTTACTTCATCATGTTTATTCTCAGACTAAACATGAGGAAGTAGTTTGATTTATATAGTTAGGCCC
>NW_022692853.1:1719-3555 GCF_011630105.1 Anneissia japonica | reverse complement strand
GATATCATAATATAGGCATAGTTGGCCATTTAAAAAAAAATCCCCTCACAGGTTTACTTCCCATTAGGACATGTGCAGATGTGCAGACAACCTGATTTTAGTTCCTCGCATGTTTTTCTGCCAATGGTATGGTAGCGTTGTAATATTCTACATTAACTGGCGATAGTAGTAACATTAGCTGTGAGGCAATTTTCGTTACTACATTAGCTGTTGAGCGTTCTACATTAGCTGGGGTTGATTTTCTTTTTACTACATAAGCTGTTGGTGTTTCTACATTAGCGGGGAGTTTTAATACATAAGCTGCTGAGTGTGCTACATTAACTGTTGATACCACATTTAGCTGTTGTTTTCTACATTAGCGGTTGTAAAAGGGGCGCGTATTCGCGCAAGTACAGACATGTGATACCAGCACTGTTGTGTTACCATATTTATTGTTATTATTGTTATTTTTATTTATTTTTATATAAAACTGCGGGTTTAATAAATATATGGTTTAAAATACAGGCGCCACTTTTTGATACTCTGTTACTAGATAACATATTTTGTTAATGTTATATTTCAATCGGGTTCCAATGACTATAGCAAATTCTTATACGAAGCCCCTATACATGATGAAATGTTCCTGGGTGGGGATTTCCTCCATCTAACAAAGCAATAACTGATTTTGGGAATCGGATTCAGTGCAAGACACCCACCTACATTATTGGAGTATTGTATCCTGTAATATTGCTTATGCTTTAAGCGAGGATTAAAAAAAACCCTACCAGGGGTAGCTTCAAGTGAGGGAAGAGGGCGTTGGGGCAGGGTACCGTCGGGGAGCAAAACCACTATTTATATGTATTTTCTATATATTAACAGACCTAAAAAATCGATTATAAGCCTTTGAAACCCATAAATTGTAAAAATTCTGGGGACGCCCCCCTAGACCACTTTTGGAATATTAAGCGGCGCCAGACAACTCCCACTTTTCTGTCGTCGGGGACCTCGGACCCCTCCCCCCATCGTGCAAATCCTGGCACCATCCCTGAGCTCTACTCGAACTTTATCGTTTCGTATGCAATAATACTATATTGGTGCTGCGAGCAAAAACTTATTTTTAAATGCTGGTACTATCCTCTGTGGTGTTTTACGTACAACATTGGCGTTATTTGCTGCACGAATTTTAGTTCCAGGCCAATTTTAGTATTTCGTGGTCTGGATGATCAGAGCCTATGGGACACAAATTTGCAGCACTTTCTAACTAAGTTTATACAATCGAGCATGTACCTTATGTTCAACTTAACTTCTCAGCTTAATTATCTAGCATAAACAATCAATAAAAAAATATGTAAAAGCTAGTTTACGTTGAAAAAAATCACAAGTCACTTTATAGCGAGAAACAGCGAGTATGATGGGAAGGTTAGATGAAACTTACTTTCCTCTACAACGACAGTAATTAGGCTAACAATAATAAGGCGGGAATAGGTCGGGTGAACAATAATAAGGCGGGAATAGATTGGTGTTCATATTACGTCCGCATAAGCAGTATAAGATGAAAACTGTTTTGACATTTACTGGCAGTTCGTTGGCGGATTTATTCGAAGCTTTTGGTTAGGAGAGCTTGTCTCTTGCTGCTCAACTGTTGGTTTGCCTACATGTTTTGTAAGGCTATTCATTGGTTTTACCTTGAATTTGCGTGGAGTGCTTGGTGTACAGTATTTGGAATCACCGTTTTGACAGTGTCACATATCATAGGCCCAGAGAGCATCTTATCTCTTTTTACTATAATCTATGAATTAAGATAGGCCTACATAAATTGATGCTTTTTCAGTTGAATGCTTGTGTTTGTATGAACTA
>NW_022692853.1:0-1586 GCF_011630105.1 Anneissia japonica | reverse complement strand
CTATTATGCTCCTAACATTTGTTTTGTTGAGCACTCTATTGAGATAGTACCATTGCTGGTTTGCCTTTAGCTGGCCCACTACTTATGTAGTTTGAGCACTCTTGGCATGGTATTACGAGCGCTTTTAAACTGCCTTGTTACAGGCTTGTTTGTTTCATAGCTATGTTCCAATCTCAAATCTGAGCTGCACTGATGAGTCTTTAAAGGACGAAACAACGTTGTATGCAGAATGATTAAACTTATATATATACTGTATATATAGGCCTATATACACATATATACATATATATACATATATATACATATATATACATACATATATATACACATATACAAATACATATATATACATATACACATATATAAATATATGTGTATATATATATAAGTAAGGTCAAAGGTCATGACGAACTAACAACCTGTTTCAAAATCGCTCATAAAAAACTCTTAATTTGCTTTTAATTATTCGCACTACGGTAACTTGACAGTACAAACAACTAAACATCAACACTTTAAGAAGTAATGTCGACCAGATCGAGCTCAAAATCTACACGGGCTTGCATGAAATCCATCGACAAATTGTCTTAGTCTTCCGTTGGTACGACCATTGATGGACTTCAGCCTGCCGCCCAGCCTGCTTCACCCGTACCAGTAAATACCAGTACCTCGGAACAACAACAAGCCTGACGGCAGACCCGTCGTCCTCATTGAGAGATGTTAAGCAGCTTCTCTGACGATAAAGAACTTGTAAGTATTGTTGCTACGATGATAAGCAAACACATACTATCATCACCCAACCTTATGGATAAGATTATTGCATCAATATGCGAAAACGAAATAGTCCATAAGATCAATAAGTGATGCAATTCTTGAGATAAACTGGTGGCTGTCTCTTATACACATCTAGATGTGTATAAGATAGCAGTGTTGCCCTATACAACGAGACTTTAGCGGTTGACATCACCTCTCTACAAGAGGAAAACGATAAGCATATCGATGTATGGTGGACAAAATCGACTATCCTTAACAGTACAGTAGGCGTAATTGCCTGCTATTACACTGACACATTAGCTTTAGATGTTATAACAACTCGTGTCTGTGATGATGTTGAGCTAATCGATATTGACCGTACACACCGTCTTGGACGGAAGAAAGTACACCAGGTCAACAAATCCCGCACTAAACCACGTGCGATTATCATAAAATTCTCCACCTACCGCACACGAGCTGAGATATTTCGCAACAAGAAATTGCTGAAAAAGTCATCCTTCTTAGGCGAGCAGATTAGAGGCTATATTGGGGTAGAGGTGGCAATGGAAGTACTACCGGCTGATTTTGATATTTTCTGAAAATATACGTCTTGAGAGGTTCAGAACTCAAAATTACCCAAAATCAATTTGAGGGAACACCTCCAAATTACGCATTCAAAATGGCCGCAAATTTCCGCTTTAAATTATAGTTTTAGCTAAATTATATAAAAATTAACATTACTCGAATAATAATTATCAACAATTGGTAAAACTTACTCAAAATATTCGTTAATCATCGAAAATGAATCTTGCGTTAAGAAAAACTATAATTTCAAT
>NW_022692852.1:506223-507590 GCF_011630105.1 Anneissia japonica | reverse complement strand
ATAATAATGACATCAGTATATTAGGAATAACAGTACTAACGCTAATATTAACGTGAATTATAAACAATAAATTTTTTAAAACGCATAAGAATAATGATATACTATATTAATAATATTATAGAGTAACAACATAATAGTATACTAATGATGATGAAGAAAAATGTAGCGTAGAAAGATTAAATTTAAATAGGTAAACATTTCCCCTAATTTTGATTGTCGTAGTCTTGGAATTGGGTGTGTTGACGTCATCATTCCAAATTTGCTTGGGAGGTGGGGAATTCCCGTCTGACAGGCCTAGACTCCCATCGTCCGATGCCACGACAAGGTTGCCACACCACAAATAATGATTTGCTTATCCATATAACATTATTTTGATTGCCAATCCCTAATATTTTGGCTTAAAAGCAAAATTTTGGGTCATACAAAGCTAAAAAGAAACTCTCCCATAAGCCCAGGGAAGTTTATTCCGCGACTCATAGTCGGCCCTGTGTTTGGACCCACCCTATCTGACCCCCTGGAGCCACCACTGAACGACTATAATGGGTAAGTATTTAACTAAGGTCCTGTCAGTTTTCACAGTTATAGAAAAAAACTTAGTGCCTAAAAAAATTGGTATGTTAAAGCAAAATTTCACTATTTCGTTTTTTCGTTGGGTTAACTTTGTAGAAGTTCATTAATTATATATAATATATATATATATATATATGTATATATGTTTTTTTTATTCCTCTATATATAATATTGTATTAGGATTATATTGTACTTTGATAACAATAAAATATTTTTTACATTAAAAACATAGTTTTTACCACCTTAATGGACGCCATCTTGGAATTTATCATGATGACGTCATCATTCCGATCAAATTTTTAAATGAGAATGATGAGTAACTATTTAGCCAAGTTGTTGTTACATTTAATATCCACAGTATATGTAAAAGTGACCAAAAACCTAAATTTATTTCCCCTACCCCCATCTTAAATAGTTTAAAATAGGGTATTTTAGGTCAAAATTTCAAAGTGCTGTAAAAAAAATTGCCCAAGCCCTAGACATGGGGATTTTTTTTCTTTCTGAGACACTATAGGGTATGCTGATTCAGAAAAACCAAAAATTAATTTTCCTTTACTTTTTTCTCGCTAAAGTTCATTTCATCAGTTTTACAATCAGACTATAAGGAGAAATTATGTTCAATTGGTTTTGGTATAAATTGGTATGAACAATATGTTGAGAACAATGTTGATTTTATATCTGAAATAACTACTCGTCTAACTGATATTGAACGTCAAAATTTTCATGAACAAATTCATTTATTTTCCAGACTTAAGTATTATGTGACATTTAAATATAATTTTACAATCGAACTATAC
>NW_022692852.1:505033-506123 GCF_011630105.1 Anneissia japonica | reverse complement strand
CATTGTACATTAAATTTAGTTGAAGATGAGTACCATTTTACTTTAATTTGCCCTTGTTACACTGATATTCGTAAACATTATATATTCAAGTATTTTATTGTTAATCCATCCAAAGTTAAGTTTACTCAATTAATGTCCACTATTGATATCAATACAATAAGTTGTTTATGCAAATTTCTTTATCACTCATTTAAACGTAGAAGTGATCATTCCCTCTCTAAATAGCAATTATATTTTATTTGGGCTGAAGGCCTTTATATAAAAGATGAAATAAATGTCCTTGGCCAGTACGTGCCAAGGAACGGAAACGTATACATATATATATATATATACATATACCTCAGGGGAACGAATAGCATAAAAAAACACATACTTATTAGTTAATTTACATTTTTAATTAAAATACATCGGATCTTCAGTCTTCGTTAATTAAAATGTGACGAATTAACGATAATTGAAAGAAATTCTAATTCATTCCAATAATTTACGCGAGCACACATGCGCGCAAATATTCGATTATATATGAATTCTAATATGCTGTCCATACAAAGTGATGTGTTCATCGAGAAGATTATGACACAAAATGGACGGTGTATACCACGTGACTTTCGCAAACCAAGGGGGCGAAAGGTCGCAATTCTTTATAAATATGGCTCTGACTCGTACTAGGACCAAGGGCCATGATAAAGACTAAAAACATCACCCACGATGAATACTACTTAAAAGAGAACTAGCAAAATGATTTTTTGTTCTAGAGTGGATTTTTGATATGCCATTAATAATAGAACCAACATTAAAATCGTTTCTTGGCTATTTTTTATGAAGTTATAGGCGATTATATACGATTTTACCATGACGTCACTGGCGAAAATGTAACAAAAGATCGTGTAAATAGCGCCGCGTAGGGTATCTACCGCGTAGGGTATCTACCGCGTAGGGTATCTGCCGCGTACGATCTTTGCGTGCATGCTGTAATAATCACAATTCACAGCCATGGTTACATCATACACGTAAAGATCGTGTGAGAATCGAACACACAACCTCCATGTTTGCTATTCATTATCCACCATCAACTAAACTCCTTAAAAAA
>NW_022692852.1:501975-504354 GCF_011630105.1 Anneissia japonica | reverse complement strand
TATTTGATGGTGGATAATGAATAGCAAACCTGGTGGTTGTGTGTTCAATTCCCACACGAACCCAATTGCAATTTATATATTTTATATGAGAAGAATCTATGAATATTCACCACACGAGCCAGGTTTTTTTTTGAGATAGTGGGTTCAATCCCCACACGAGCCAGGTTTTTCTTTTTTTATTTTTAATCTTCATTATTGGCTAGTATTTAAGGACGTACTGTGTATTTGGTACGATAACACAACACTCCTCACTCCTATATTTCTTGAGGCAAACTTAGCTTTTTTAGTGGTTGTTATCTGGCTAGATAAACTGGAGGAGGTTGTGGGTTCGATTCCCACACGAACTATTTTTATACATTTATTTTACTGGCCAGTAATTGGGGACGTACTGAGTATTTAAAAAGTCCACTGAACATTAGACCTTTTTTTGATTATTCCAGTGTTATTTATACTGTAATTCTATTTCGTTCTTACAAGCCCATCAGATTGAGAGAGTCCAGTCTAAATTTTTATATTTTTTAAATCACAATTTTAAAAATGACGATATTGTTTCATACACACTTCCCTCACTTAGAGAAATATTTTTGATATGGTTTTTCTTTTTAAATGTGTTAATTCTATTGTTGATACTATAGTATATGTTCTTTATTCCCTCTTAATATTAATACACCTGGCGGGAACGGGAATATATCCTACCCAATGGGCAACAAGTCTCATTCTTCCGATTTACAAAAAGGGTAACAAAAATATTCCCAGTAATTATAGGGGCATTTCATTGATTCCACTACTTGGTAAGGTTTTTCTTTACATAATAAATATTAGATTAAATAATTTGGCAGAAGATAATAATTTATTTCATCAGGAACAAGCAGGTTTTAGGAAGGGTCATCGGGCCATGGATAATGTTTTTATTTTAAACACAATAATTCATAAATATTTATCCAAAAAAAAGAGGAAGAGTATATGTTACCTTTATTGATTTAAAAAGAGCCTTTGATTCAATTGATCATCAGTTTCTTATATTTAAATTAAAGAAAGAAGGTTGAAAACAAAATATACTTAACATTATTATTTCAATGTATGACAAACTTTCTGCCAATGTAAAAATTGGAAGTATTATCAGTAATCAATTCAGATGTTTAATTGGTATTCAACAAGGGTCACCTCTATCCTCTTTTCTTTTTAATTTATTTATTAACGATTTAAGTAAAATAATAAATTCATCGGAACGTACACATAAAATTCAAATTGGCGATTTTCTCATTAACCATTTACTTTATGCAGACGACCATGTTCTTATGAATAACACTGTTTTTGGTTTGCAATCTTCTTTAAACAAATTGGCTGTCTATTGTGATAAATGGGGTCTTACTGTTAATATTGAAAAAAGTAATGTTGTCGTTTTTAAAAATGGAGGAAAATTTAAAAAAATAGAAAAATGGTATTATAAAGATGTTTTATTAAAGTAGTTAAATCTTACAATTATCTTGATGTAGTGTTTAATCCAAATGGCACATGGACGAATGCAATTATTTATAACTGTACAAAAGCAAAGAAAGCTCTTTTTACTTTAAAACGATTAAATCATAACCAATTTGGCAACTTACCAATACATTTGTGAAACAAAATTTTTGATGTAAAAAAGTACCAATATTAATGTATAGCAGTGAGATCTGGGGAATCAATGACATACAAATTATTGAAAAATTTCACTCTAGGTTTTGCAGATACATTTTAGGAATAGGCAGCACAGCTCCAACTATTGCAGTTATGGGTGAATGCGGGAGATTTTCACTTTCTCTTGCTGGTATTAGAAATGCTTTACGTTATTGGTTACGTTTAATTAATGCAGAAAATAAACGTTGTTATAGATTCCAGTTAAGAAGATTACAGTCCAACGATAAATCTTGGTTGTACTTTATTAATAGCCTGGATGCAGTAGGAAATTAGCGGGAAAAAAGTAAAGGAAAATTAATTTTTGGTTTTTCTGAATCAGTATATCATATAGAGTCTCAGAAAAAAAATCCCCATTCTTAGAACTTAGGCAATTGTTTTTATAGCGCTTTAAAATTTTGACAAAATATCCTATTTTGGGCTAATTAAGATGGGGTAAGGGAAATAAATGTATGTTTTTAGTCACTTTTACATATGCTATGTATATCAAATGTAACAAGAACTTGGCTAAATAGTTACTCCTCACTCTCGTTAAAAAATTTAATCAGAATAATGACGTCATCACAAAAAATTTCAAGATGGCTGCCATTTTGGCGGTAAAACTCTTTTAAAATGTAAATGTAACTTTATTGTTATCAGAGCAATTTCAAAACAATATATATCCATACACACACACACACACACACATATATATATATATATATA
>NW_022692852.1:498268-501823 GCF_011630105.1 Anneissia japonica | reverse complement strand
CATTATCATTTTCATCATTATCCTCTTCATCATCAGTCACTACCATCATCATGAGGATGATGAAGATGAGGATGACAAGAATGAAGATAAGGACAAGGGTGAGGATGAGAGGGATGATTCTCATCATCATCATCATCATCATTCTCATCAATCATTTTCTATCATTCTCATCACCATCATCACAATCATTATCACCAACAACAACCATTATCATCAATCGTAATCACCATCATCTTCTTCCTCACCATCATCCTCATCATCTTTCTTCTCCTCATCATTATCATCAACATTCTCCTTATAATGGGGAATATAATGAGGATGGGGATGACAATAAGGAAGATGATGATGATAATAATAACAATAATAATGACATCAGTATATTAGGAATAGTACTAACGCTAATATTAACGTGAATTATAAACTATAAATTTTTTAAAACGCATAAGAATAATGATATATTATATTAATAATATTATAGAGTAACAACATAATAGTATACTAATGATGATGAAGAAAAATGTAGTGTAGAAAGATTAAATTTAAATAGGTAAACATTTCCCTTAATTTTGATTGTCGTAGTCTTGGAATTGGGTGTGTTGACGTCATCATTCCAATTTTGCTTGGGAGGTGGGAAATTCCCGTCTGACAGGCCTAGACTCCCATCGTCCGATGCCACACCACAAATAATGATTTGCTTATCCATATAACATTATTTTGATTGCCAATCCCTAATATTTTGGCTTAAAAGCAAAATTTTGGGCCATACAAAGCTAAAAAGAAACTCTCCCATAAGCCCAGGGAAGCTTATTCCGGGACTCTGACCGAGGGTCTAGTCGGCCCTGTGTTTGGACCCACCCTATCTGACCCCCTGGAGCCACCACTGAACGACTATAATGGGTAAGTATTTAACTAAGGTCCTGTCAGTTTTTACAGTTATAGAAAAAAACTAAGTGCCTAAAAAAATTGGTATGTTAAAGCAAAATTTCACTATTTCGTTTTTTCGTTGGGTTAACTTTGTAGTAGTTCATTAATTATATATATATATTATATATATATATATATATATATATATGTGTGTGTGTATATGTTTTTTTTATTCCTCTATATATAATATTGTATTGCGATTATATTGTACTTTGATAACAATAAAATAATTTTTACATTAAAAACATAGTTTTTACCACCTTAATGGACGCCATCTTGGAATTTATCATGATGACGTCATCATTCCGATCAAATTTTTAAATGAGAATGATGAGTAACTATTTAGCCAAGTTGTTGTTACATTTCATATCCACAGTATATGTAAAAGTGACCAAAAACATAAATTTATTTCCCCTATCCCATCTTAAATAGTTTAAAATAGGGTATTTTATGTCAACATTTCAAAGTGCTGTAAAAAAAATTGCCCAAGTCCTAGGCATGGGGATTTTTTTTTTCTGAGACACTATAGGGTATGCTGATTCAGAAAAACCAAAAATTTATTTTCCTTTACTTTTTTCTCGCTAAAGTTCATTTCAGCAGTTTTACAACCAGACTAGTGTTTTTGAACAGCTTAGAAATGTGTTGGCCACGCCCGACCGACGCAAATTTTAGTAAGGGTCGGCATTTTAGTACTTTTTTTTTTGACAACAAACAACATTTTTTTTTATGAGCAAATAAGGCTGGAATCGGGGCTGGAATAGCCTTGGTATGTTAGGGGGTGGGGGCCAATTTTGCTGAATTCACTCCTACCGACCTACCAATTTTTTGGATTTTCTCAAAACGTGGCCAACATTTAGGCCTAATATATGGATGACTAAAATGTTAAGGTTTGTCTTAAATTACAAGAATTTCCCATGTTGTATTATTATAATCGATCGAACAAGTACACCTTAGGCAACTTTGAGGTGGCATCCGTTACCGAAAATTGCTGTTATATTTTATTTTCTATGTTAAAATGTATATCAGTATCAGAAACATGTTAAAATGTAGATAATAACAGGGATGACATGATATGAGAGTTACGAACACATCGCAAACGGCAAAAATAACACTTTAAGAGAAAGAGGAATATTATTTATTTATAAAATATGATTATTCATTTTATTTGAAGCGCATACTAATAATAGGTTATCCAACCTGAGACTAAAGTCACTATATTGCCAACCACCCTAAAAAAAAAGGTAATAGCAAGTGACAATTCGGAGAATCATCTTCATTGCATGTCGTGATGCCATCCATTTAATGAATTATTTGTTATTTGTGATACTTTTGAGCCCCACAATTACTCAGCGCGTTATATAATTAGCATCATATATATTCAAACTTTTTATTCAAAAATGGTCGGAACTTGTACACTCAATGTTTCCTGCATGTACCGTAAATGCTCAAAAAAAGCACCACTCTCGAATAAGCGCCGCACCAAACGTGATTCTTTTTGCTAAGCGCCGCGGCGCCAAATCGAGAGTGTTACACCCTGTGTTTAATATGAAACACTTAGAGAAACAGTGTTTTTAATACATTGTATACATTGTTAAAATAAATAAATAACACAATGAAGACAAGTAGTTTTTTGTAAGCTCCACACTCATGAAGCCTCCACAAATTTTATAAGCGCCGCGGCGTGAGCATTTCCGGTACATGTATAATATTTGTTACGGTACTAACTCCAGTAAACAAAAATTTACTTTCTAGGATAAATGAATCCATAGGCTCCGATTTGAGGCTATATCCCTAAGATAAATCATCATAATTTTCTAACAAAAGACCTGAACAGAGAGCAAATTGGTTTGTGGCCTACCAAATTCGTTTGCTCCCCGAGTTCAAAAACCATTGCAGTGAAAGCAGGAGCATTTTTAGAAGTCCCAAAATGTGTCCGAGCATGCTCCATCGCGATTTATTTTAATTTTAATCTGCATCAGGTCAATAACACTATGTATAGGCCTACCAACAATGAAACGAAATTAGACATGGTGTTTACTTTATTTATTTTTTTTATTATTATTATTATTCTTCTTCAAGTCTTTTTAATTCAGTTATTATTGTTAATGTACTCTGTGTAAGGGAAGGAATCTAATTTACAAACATACAGAGCCAATCAAAACGGCCGTTAAAGTTACATCATCGTGTCCCAAAAATCTGTAATAATAATAATTTGTCAAAATATTTAGAAAAACCTTTAATGGAACAAATAAACTTAAAACACAAGTTTTGTATAATGTTCATGTAACGTTTGACATGAATGTGCACCTAGGTATTAGTGTACCTGCTTTACGTTACCAAGGTAATTTGAATCGGGAGGGAGCTAGGCTGCATATACATCAACTATACTAATAAATACATGAAAGGTAAATAATTTTTAGTTTAAAGACATACTATGAGAATACTGATATTTTCATCATTGACTAAACATACTGTTCGGAATAATTATAGTACTACTGTAAGGAAAATATTATGAATGACGTCATCAACAAAAATATGGAACAAAAATGCCAAAGTACTGTAGAATGTGGATATCTTATACACATCTAGATGTGTATAAGAGACAGATATTATATTAATAATATTATAGAG
>NW_022692852.1:440691-497979 GCF_011630105.1 Anneissia japonica | reverse complement strand
ATATATTATTGATTCCAGAATAAAAAAGAATGAAAATACATATATATATACATATATGTATATAATAGACCTAAACCACCTATATGTATATAGATGTGTATTGTGGGTGAATACTGAATAGTCAATACAATTCCATGGCACAAAGAACACACAAGTGAAAATCTAACAAGTTTGTATTTAAAATCACAGTTTTGTTTTTCCAATTTCTGAACAGTGGCACCAATGATCGATTCAATTTAAGAGATAACGAGTAGAATTCCCCACTCCCCCCCCCACCAAAAAAAAATACCAAAACACCAGTAAAGTTTATGTATGGCGTTCACTGAGCATAGTATTCACTGTGTAATCCGAACAAGGAGCCCAGGATAGCTATAACACAACCAAACTTCATCAAGTCTAGTCTAACATTCTCGAGTGTGGTGTCTGCTAAATCTGACAGACAAAATGTGATAATCTGATCAAACATTGTCTGTTGAGACTAAAGCTCTGCCCACACTATAATTTTATGACAAATTTGTGTGATATGCCTATATATGGGCATGACGATGTCATATTACACCCAAATATAGGCATATGACACCCAAATATGGGCATATCACATATTTTTGTAACATAAAATTTCATAGTGTGGACAGAGCTAAACAAACATCTGATGGCGTGTCTGGCTTGAAACTCACCTTGCTTAGACATGTATAACACATTATTACTACACATCTATATGTGTTAAAGAATTTCTCATAAGTTTTTGGAAGTGGAATAGAAAAACTCCTAGAATCTGCAACATTTGAACTTATGATGCAATAATGAGCACTGTACCACAAATACTATTTTCAACCTTCAAATATACTGATTGCTTCTTTTATTCTTGGGTTTTAAAGTGTCACAGCAAATATCATATTATATGATGTCACAAAATCAGATACTGTTTGGGGCGATTCTTATACTTAACACATAAATAATTATATTTACTTCTTTAAACATTTATAATTATATAATATGACCATGTATGTTAAATAATAGCTCCATATAACTAATTCCAGACACAGGCCTAATCAAATGAAAAATTTAAATAGAGATTTGGAAAATAATTTCTCGTCCTTTATAAATATCATATACTAATGCAATGGACCGAAGAATAAAATAATAAACAATCAAAATGAATTTAATATTTAAACTAATGGAATACTGTTTTTCCACATATATATATATATATACATCATCTATATATTGTATTCTCTCTATGTTTGATTTATATTGGATATTAACATACATAGAAAGATACTGCTGGTTTATTTTGTTGTTGTAACCACTGCTGGAGAAAGCTTTGTTGAAAGGGATTCATTCTAAAACGTGGTTATTAGTTCAATTGATATATTTATTTGCTTTACTGAGCATTGCACACAATCCTAATTAGTATAATAACAACAGAGGGCTCACGCTTAGTGCTTTTCCCACACATCCAAAACTTGAGGCAATAACCAGAAAACTAGGTTATTTAAACAACCATAGAGGTCTAATAAGAATACTATAGTGCAAATTCACACCACTTGTTGCACACAGATACAAATTCAATCCATCTCCGTCTTTCATAGTTAACACTTCAGTATTCCTAACTTTATGGATCACACATATCTGCTGACAGTTCAAATCATGAGTACTACAGCATTGAAATACAGAACCGACGTTTACAAATGGACAATCATACATGATGACAGGATGGTGGCTCAGGTACAGTGCAGTAAAACAGCAACAAAATACACAGTGTATTGCAATATTACGTACATTATGTGGACTTCCCACAAGTAGAGCTAACATAGCTTTTTTGTATAGATACTAAATCCTCAAATGGATCTGACTGTTTTGTGGTTGGTGAAGTTTGAAATGGGTTTGAATTCCTTTTGCCAGAGTTTGTTTGGCCGCCCGCTAGCGACAACAAAGTGGTACCCGATGTTTGACAGGGGTACTGTTGATGAAACGAACTCATTGTATTTGGAGAATGCTGCTCATGAATTCCAGTAAAGTTTATCTGAGGTGACGGAGGAACGTTAAGTGCAAACGGATTTGTCTGGACTGGTGGGGCACTGTACGTATTCAAGTTTGGACTACTGTTGTTTGTTCGCATTTGCCTCACTGGTGGTTCTAACTGTGCAGTTTTAGAAGCCTCACTGAATATTTCAAGAAGCATGTTTTCTGTAGATGTGTTGCACACTCCAGTCTCTGATCCCTGGACATCAGTATAGTTATAGTCAGTAAAGTTGTCAGCAAATGCTGTCAATTTTTCCGCGGACCTGGACGTACGTAGAGTGATTTCTTTTGAAACTGGATCCAATGAGTTCCAATCAGATATATCAATCAACGAATCAGAAGTGCAAGCGTTTTTGTTAGTGTTTGATTGAACAAAATTGGAAGATAGGCTTCTTGTAGGTATGCTACCATTTGTGGCTTTTTTTGGCCTGCGGGGAGGTGCAGTAGGGGGCTGAGATGCTAGCATGCTTTGTTGAAGTAATGTGCCAGGTTTTAGTGATTCGTTTGAGGTGTTGCTACCAGGTCCTTGTTGATTAAATGAATTTATTTTTTTCTTTCTAGGCATTGGGATCGGGACCTCAGTTGGTTTCTTTTCATCCTATATAGAAAATTAAGAAAAATGCATTAAAGAGTATAAATATATATATTTTTATTTCACCTGTGGTAAATAAAAAAATAGGCTCCCAGCGAGAGGGTGTGTCTAATGCCATATATCAAGTTCTTTGCTTATACTTAAAAAATGTTTACAGTTTTTTGTTCGAGTTTCACTACAAAAACAGATGTAAAATGAGAATGGACTTACATCTGCATATGAGCTTTCGGAGCTTGAGTCTGTACTATCTTTATCCAACTTCTTGAGTATTGAGTTTAACTCTTTATTACTAAACAGTGTGTCTTTGCCCAGGATATCATCAAATCCGTCATGGAACTCAATTGGTCTATAAGATCTGATTCTAGAAGGAAATAAGTGGAGTATAAATGGAGTATTAAAAAGAGCAGTGGCAAATCATGGAGAAGGAAGATGGCATATTGAGGAAGTGCTGATAGTGTCCATTTGAAGAAACATGGACATGACTTGTGA
This sequence comes from Anneissia japonica, assembly GCF_011630105.1. Classification (NCBI taxonomy): domain Eukaryota; kingdom Metazoa; phylum Echinodermata; class Crinoidea; order Comatulida; family Comatulidae; genus Anneissia; species Anneissia japonica. The sequence continues at coordinate 494,873 of NW_022692852.1, read as the reverse complement.
TCATTGCAAGGAGTACAGTAACAGCAGGAGTTGCAAAGAATTCTGACTTTGCGGTAATTCACTCTTCTTCAAAACCAAAAAAAATAATATAAATAAATAATTGTACATACTTATCGCTAGCATTAGTTTTATGCATCACATCTTTGGGTGTAATGGCCACCGTTCTTGGACGTTGTGAGTTCGTTCCTGCTACAAAGGTGGGCTTCAGAGTCTGCAAATTACAATCAAAATAAAATCCTATGTTACAACAAAGCATTTGTAATATGCGAATTGGAGTATGTTGAAAGTAATACCACAATCATATCAAAAGAAAACATGAAAATGTAATGTAGTTCGCCTTATATATCGCTTTATACCGAAGTATCAAATTGCTCAAAGTGTGGACTAGCTCATACAATAACTTGGTCTCTTTGTGTCTGAGCTAATGAGCCAGTACACTGGGGTAACCCCCTACTCGTCTTGAGATATGTACTGGTATCTTTAAATTGTACATGCACCAAATTGTGTCCACTGGGCCTATGGTTTATAATCTTTATCCATGACAGGAACCACAAAAGAGCATGTCGCTCAAACCTGCGCTGAAATTATGGCTGTATGTTGCAGCGACCCTGTCCATCTGACTCGCAAAAAAATACTGATATATTTTATGTTCATATCTTTTGAACGTACTCTTCTGAAAGCACAAAAACATTCATCTGCTTCTTATGCATATTTCTTGGTTTAATAAAAAAGAATTAATTATTCCATTTACATACCCTTCTAAAGTTCTTCCTCAGTTGCACTGAATTGAATTTTTAATTTTATTTTTTAGCTCATGACAGACAGTACATCTTTAAAGTTAATAATAAAAGTAACTGTTACTTATTGCCTTACCCTTCTTAAATTTGGACTTGAGGACGGTGAACTTGGGTTACTCCGCCTTGTGGGAATAGGCCCCGATATCTTGAGATGTTGAATAGAATGTCCTGTGTCTAAATCATCCTACACAAAAAGAATATTATATACAGTCATATACATTATCTACAGTCATATCGTAAAATCGTGGGCTTTGTGTGTGGCACAGCAAATTGCCTTTAACCAGATTTTTCTCTGAATTAGCCCCTTTTACAATTTTTGCTTCATTTCTCATTTTCAATCCCTTGCATTCATTAGTAGGTAGGTATTTTATTTAATTTATATATCATCCTATTTTATATTCTTCTCTACTTAAAAAAAAATTATATGTATTTTATACATATCAGTAGACTCTAAAATTGATTATTGATTAAATAAGCCTTTTAAACCCCTAAATTGTCATTTCTTTGAGCTTTGCCTCCTAGACCACTTTGGAAATATATTGAGCAACGCCCGGTCACACCCATTTTTCTCTCATCAGGGTCATTGGCGCCCCTGTTGGGAACATTGGCGCCCCTGTTGGGAACATCGTAGCCCCTGTTGGGAACACTGTACCCCCATTTGCCGTCACCCCTGGCCAAGGCTTCAGTCGGCACTTTGGTTCGGACTCCCTGTTGGCAAATTCACCACTAATGTGAATTATCTTTTGAATGAATAAATGTAGGATATAGCCTCTTGAAATGTACAATATTATCATAATATCATAAGTAATCATACTGTAAATGATACAAAAAAACTAATAACCCAGACTTATATTTGAAGATAAAAAGGACGCACTTAATGTAGTAACCAGCCATTGAAGAAAATAATTGTTTGATGATATACGACATGAAATATATATTGAGATATTCTATTGGATGCATCCCATGAGACAGATACAGTTAATGAGATGTATCTACAGAATCTCGAGATATATTTAATTAAGTATATATGCAAATAAAAAAACTGTGAATTACTAAAAGTGTAAAAATGATAATAAAAAAGAAAGCTTTAAAAATGGAAATAAACAACAATTGGAATGAATGAAGAGCGAGCTCAAATCTGAAATATGTAAAGGTAAAGAAGTTCATAAAAACAAAATAATTTTACAGAAAAATAATACTGTATTAAATGGGTGTAGCATGGTATGCAGTTAATAGGTTGTTTTTCAAATGGTAAACTAAAAAATTGTAGATCACCAAATGAGTCTACTGAATATGCCAACACCATTTATTTCTTTAATAGATTTGATAGATACAATTTTACAGAAGAGAAAACATTATTAGTAGTTCATTAGACTCAGAGGAAATGGAATTTAACATCCGTAAAATCAATGATATTGTTAGGAAATATTTTATAAAATAGCACTCAAACAAGGCAGCTGGACCAGAAAAGCTATCAGCTTAGGTGTTAAAATTATTTGCCAGTGAGTTATCAAATTTTTTTATTTGTATTTTTAATATATGCTTCAAGAACAAATTATTACCAGACATTTGGAAGAAATCATGGACTGTACCTGTACATAAAAAACATTGAATTCAAAGTAAAGTTCTATCCACACTATCAAATTTTCTTTGACAAAAAAATGTGACATGCCCATATATAGTAATGCTATGCCTATATATGGTCATGGTATGATGTCATCATGCCCATACAGTATATGGGCATATCACACTTTTTTGTCACACAAAATTCGATACTGTAGATAGAGCTTTAGAATGACCTAAGACCGTAGCTTTAACTTCAGTAGCATAGAAGGTATGTGAGAAAATTGTATTGGAAGTTTTGAAACTTCTAGTATGGAATCATATGGATCCTTTACAGTTTAAGTATGAAAGTAACTGTAGCACTGAATGATGATCCTATATTATTTTCACTTGAGAAAATATATTCTCACTTAGAATACACACGGCAGGGTAACTTAGTTCGTATCATTTTTCTTGATTTTTCATCACCATTTAACATGATCCAACCTAATCTTATAATTTAAAGTTTGTTGGAATAAATATTCCATCCATTGATTGCCTTTGTAACTTTTTAACTGATAGTTTGCAATATGTATCAGTACACCTAAACAAATTTGCACAATCTGACGTCATTGTTACTAATACACTTGCACCCCATGGCACGGTTCTAGCTCCGTTCTAAATCACACTCTATACAGCACATTGTCGATCTTCCTGCAAGTCCTGTCCAATTGTTAAATTTGCAGACGACACCATGATGTTAGGTCTTTAAAAAAAACCGATAATGATACCCAGTATTATACTGAGATTGATAATTTTATTCAGTACTGTATTGTGAAAAAAAATGACAACTGATTTTTTTAAAAACAAGAAAGAATTGGAACTACTGTAATAGGAAACACTGCTGTTGAACAGTTATCTAATTTTAAATATTCAAGAGTTTTAGACAATAGACTTTCATGGGCTGATATGTGGATTTTATGAGAAAATTTAATTCCAGAATGTACTTCTCCCGGAAGCCGAAACATTTTAATGTGCATTATGAAATTATTTCTATTGTTTACATGTCTGTAATATGTGGGGTATGGAATTACTGTCTGATTGGCTGGGATGGGAATATATTGCAACGGGATAGATCAGTTTTGTAAGAGATGAGAGGATTATAGGAGCCAGCAGTCAGTGGACTTAGTTGATTAGCTACTAAATATAGCACTGTGATGAATGACATTAGTCATCCCCTCCATAGTGAATTAGTTGATCATATATTACATTTAAACTTGCCTAAGTTGACTTTGTCTAACTCGAATAATTTCGAAGTTGACCTTATTTTACATACCAAATTGTTATGTTTTCCATTAATTAACGATCTGTAAGTCAAATTTTATCTAAGTCAAACAATTTTTCAATGCCATTTTGGATTCAACTTTAGACAAGTTCAACTGTACAACGAAGTGGTAGGCCACCGCCTGCTGTCACGAACCATCATCATTCCTTGGGTTATTAAATATCACAATTCACATTTTAAACAATAATTGATTTTTTATGTAAATATATATGTACTTTTAATATTTTAAATGCATTTTTTCATGAAATGTGTTTATGAAATGAAATTTCTTTTTAAATGACATGAAATGTATTTATGAAATGTACTTTTTTTGTGAATTTGTATGCAATTTTAATATTTTAATGAATTTTTGTATGAAATGTTATAAAATGTTTTTTTTTTAATTTAATGTATTTGTAATCAAGCGAGCTACTTTTAATTGCCATGTCATGGATGAATAAAATTTCACCTTCCTTACCATATCTCATAAGATTTACCTATCATGAGAGATAAATCTCAGACATGGGATGTTCCTATCTCATGAGATTTATCTATCATGAGATACACATATCACAAGATGTTCCTATCTCATGAGATTTATTTATCATGAGAGATGCATATCACAAGATGTTCTTATCTCATGAGAGTTATCTATCATGAGAGATACATATCACAAGATGTTCCATTTCTCATGAGATTTATCTATCATAAGAGATACATATCACAAGATGTCCCTGTCTCATGAGATTTAACTATCACAAGACATATATCTCATGGGATGCTCCTATCTCAGGAATTATATTTATCTACAGTATATTGTAAAATACATGTCATGAGATGAACTGATTCGTTGAGATTTATCTATTACATGAGATATACACTAATTCATGAGATGTATTATAGTACACATTTCATGATTTCATAAAATTTTAAACCCACTGATTTTATCATCATGCAATTGCAAAATCAGTATTGAATTTGTTTAATGAACCAAGTAATTCAACAATCTTTATCTTCAAATTTGAAATTGTTATACACTTAAAATGCACAAAAAGTGAAAAGGTTAATACAGTAATAGGAATAAATGGGGGAGGGGAAAATAAATTTCCTCAACCATCAAAATTTTATTACCCAGTGATTACTTAATAAATGTATTACAAATATTTAAACAAAATATATATACAAGTTCTGCAAAGTTAATGTTTTATAAATGGATAATTCCCAAAACCAAAAAGGTACCATTGACCATACAATAATGAAAAATTATTAAATTTAGCAGAAAAACAACAAGTTGGCTCAAATCCTTACCAAATGTGACACACTTTTGCACTTAGAAATTGATCCTTTCAATGAAAACTGTTTAATAACACATATTGTTTATTAAAAATAATTCCATTTATGAGATTTTTTTAAACTTTTAAATAAATTCAAATAGTGCCACAATTCACAGATCAACAACACTATCTTTTATATTTTCCAAATATAAATGTCCTAAAAATAATTGAGTAGTTTTATTTCTGGTAGCTGGCAATTAAATCTAGTTATCTGAAGAACACAAACAATTGGTCCATTAATAATTAAAGGGGGATCTATTATTAGTCATGTATTTTAATATGCATTATATATATAATTATAAAATTAATTTGAAACAAATTACCTTTGATTTAATGAGCTTAGTCTTCATGCCTTTGAATTCTTTCACACCTGTTTTTGCAAAGTCCTTTGTCTAAAGTAATTAATAAAGTGATAAAAGTGTTTGTATTAGTTACACACCTTTAAACAGGCACATTAATGGGTATAACACAATGGTGACTATTTATGAGCAATGAAATGTAACTACTGAATATTACCAGTGAACTGTTGTACATTATAATGATGTGATGAGACAATATACAGTACTATTAAACTACAGTGTGATGTATAAAAGCCGTGATTTGTGGTGCCAGGATTCATTTATCACATATGAAATTATGAAACAAATACAAACACTTCGAAATTTATGAAAAATATACACTTAATTTAATCCTGTTTTGTACCTAAAAATCTTGTGAAAACACTAACATTTGTTTAACTGAACTGGGTGTATAAGCAGTCTGATCTAAAAATTTTCGGTAAGAAGACAAAGGTGCAAAGATGGTATCCATATATAATTTTGAAGTTGATAATTAAAAAAAAACTTAAATTAAATATTTTAGTGGACCTCAAAATACATAAATAAAAAAAATATGTCTTAATATCAGGCTCATTATATATATATAAATGTATAAAGTCAAAGTTTCTTATCATATGTCAAAAGCTAGAAAACAGGTCAAAGTTGATTACCTGCTGAACCATATGCTTCATTGCAGGATTTGCCTGATTGAAGGTGATACAAGGATAAAATTGAAAGAGAATGAAAAAATGAGATATTGAAAGAATGTACATTAAACATACAGTTATTAGAGGAAAACAACTTAATGTCTGCAGCAAAGAAAAATGTGAAAGAGAACAAAACATCAAGAAGGTGCATAAAGGTAGATGAGTTTATAAAAAGAAAAAAAAAACCACCAAAAAGCTTTTCAAAAGGTTTGGCGTCTACTCTACATACCCTGTTACCCTTTACGCTATGATTTGAGGAAATCTGGGGGGAAATATATATATATATCTATAGAAATACAATACTGCTATAGCAAAGCAAACAAGAGACATGCAACAGGCAAACAAAACAAATAATGCAAAACAAAAGAAAAACCAATGCAGTCATATTTAACTGTTTAGTAAACATGCGACATGGCTTAGCACAGCTAAGTAAGACGACTTCACACTCCTTATGGTACACATTCCACATGCAAAACATATAGCGAGTTGTTAGTAACAAGGTTTTAGTCATTACAACATGGCTTTTTTGCAAGACCTAAAGTCATAGCTCTGAGTTTCGTACTGCAAACTACAACTGCATTCTGGAGGGAGTACAGCTTCAAATATTTAGTTATTTTAGCTTTAAATATGTGATTAAATATTTCTGACAAGAAAACAAATCATGCAGTTTAAACAGAGCATGGACCTGCAAGATACCAGTAACATATCAATCGAAAGAGCACAATTACAGAAATATGATTTTATTTTTGTTAAAGACAATATGTAATTCCTCAATATTTAATATTTAAGCATATCATTTTGATATAATGATACAATTTTGATATACTGATGCTATAGCATTTTACACATTATCAATATCATGCTTTGTGATTCATACAGTAGTACATGTAATCATCATCCTTAATAATATGATCTCTACCATTATCACTTTTATCCAGACACATCACCACCAGAACACAGGTCGTCATCATCACTGTCATTATCATAACACCACCATCATCATCACCAACACCATTGTCATAATCATCACTATAATTTAATCTAACATCATTATAATACCCACACATTTACATAATCATCGCATCACCACTATCACCATTATTGTCTTAATCATCATCATTATCATCATTATTATTAACACTATCAAATATGGCATACCACACCCATCATCACTGCATACGCCACCATGACCATCCTGCAAACTGCCGTTACCACTATCATCACTGCTGTTACCAGCATTATCATCATCACTGCCGTCACCACCATCATTTGCCACCATTGCCATAATCAGAAATGTTGCCATCACTATCATAAATGCCACCTCAACTATCACTTATGCCACCATCACTGTCTTCTTATTATCCTTACCTTCTTTTGCACTTTATTTATCAATGCCCTACTATCAGTCTTCATATTTAAAAACGCATCTTTCATTTTATTTTTCTCTATAAATATAAGAAAAATATAAAATTATCAAAATCATAAGCTGGATAATATAGATAATAATAACAAGCAATAATATTAATATAATGATGATGATAATTAATAAAGATGATGACTAAGTTTACTCACCTTTTTCAGTACTAGCAGCACGAATTTCTTCCTCAAATATGTCGTTATAACCCCTCTTTGCATTTAAGTCATTCAGTCGGTCCCCAATGAATTCTTGAAAGTGTTGAGAATGAAGCAGCGTCTCCAGAAAGGTGTGCATGTTAGTTGGGCTGTGTTTGATAAATAACTCTTCTTCAAACTCAAATTTACTGGTATCCTAAAAATATATATATAAAAAAAGCTTGAAAACCATTTGTATAATTCAGATCAGGAGACAGACTATGTTATAAATTCTTTGTGCAAAGAACCATTATGTAAACAGGATCAACAACTTAAAAATCTCATCTGAAGAGAGTAGAATTCTCTGTCATAAGCGACGTTTAAAACTGGTAGGTATTAGACCACAAAAGCTTGATCATTTATTATGTGATTACTAACACAGGATAAAAAATGTATGTAGTAATAAAATTTGCAAGAAACACAATTTTTTATTTAAAGTAGAAGAACTTACAAAATGTAATGGTACTTATGATGCAAACACATAACCTATTGTTACACTGCATTACCTGTTGCTTTATTGCTGCCCTGTAGTTACCAATGATTGGCACCAGAGCCTTCATAAAGGAGCGTGCAATACCATCTCCAAGTTGAGTCGCATTGTTCCGAAGATTCTTCTTTAGTTGATTCACCTTTAATTCAAATATTATGAAAAACTAATTAACATGTTTCAAAATCATAATGATCTGTCAAATAACTATCAACAATATTTAGGAATTACAGAATAAGCTGCATTTTACATATTAAAGCATTTTAAAAAGATGTATGCTTATATAGACATATTTCACTGGATTATGATGAACAGGCTAGAGTTTCAAAAGATAAAAGTCAACAAAAAAGATTTAAATTTTTTTCAATTCTCATAAATAAAATTTCATTTTCAGACAGAGTTTTTTTTGGTTGAGAAACATTGTACAGTACTTTGAACCAATGGCCAAGGAATTGGAAGCCAAACACCAACAACCAGTACAAGTTGTTTTTTCTTGGTAAATTAATTATGTTCGTTTTTTTTACTCACAACATCTGATGAAAGTTTCTCTAAATCATTGTATGGACTCTCAAAATCATTAATGTCTGCGTCAAGCACAAGTACTTCATCCAGCGGCATTTTCTTAACCTTCTGCAAGCGTAAAGAGAATGCACCAATGTGGTTTATTAAATTGTGACGTTCATCAGATTTATAATATCTTCATAATAATAACAACAAATAATAAAAACTACAACCAAATCACTAACAATAATAATAATGATATAAACATTACATTTTTGTTATTGTATGCAGGACAAATGTTTAACCCTACAGCAAGATCTTGTATGACCAAAAAAAGCGAGGCGTGAACCCTTTTTTTACAGTCTGTCCACAATGCAAGCTGAAGTATCTAAACCTGAGCAGCAATCACTGCGGCAACCGCCGCCCTCCATTAATAATTATTATAAAGATAACTACAAAATAATCAATAATATCATTAACAACCATAACAAACACAATAATCAATGTTCATATAGCACTATTTCACATAGATTATTACTCCTGTTATATAATACTGACACTGTATGTACCATGTGCAACTTTTTCAGAAAGAAATTACCTGCATAAGTGAAGAATGAACCCCTATAAGGTACGGCATGGGTGCGCAGCAGTAATCCAGTAGGTGGGGCGGCATCACCGGTATAAATATATGTTGCCAGTGTAGTGGATATATCAGCTGTGCAGCACCATGAATACAGGCAGTAAGCTGGAATAAAAACAACAATACAGTTAGTTTATACCAACACTTACTATAAAGTGGATAACAATACTATAAAACACCCAATTAGATTATTTCATCTGATTAGTTGATTATGAGTCATGTGCGAAAAATAAATTGTTCCATTCAATAAAAAAGTACATTACACAATTAAAAATTTGTTTCATTTGCCAATTTTTCTGTGCAGTTTAGTTCCAGTCAATAAATTGTACGTCAGTGAAACAATGCCATTGAAATTTTGACCCAAAGAGTACAATCGACATGGGCAATAAAAATCCCCCTAACAAATGAAAAACTTCTTCAAGAGTTGGTATTGCATGAAACATATATTGAATGTTTCAATTTTTCAAATTGTTGATATAGCTTAATGGAACATTCCATCACCTCATAAAAATATTCTATCCTATTGGACTCATAAACATATATTACTTTGTATATAATAATGATTTTCCTTCCTGGAACTTTGAACAGTTTTAAGTTGCTGCCACCTTCACGATTTACTAAAAACTCTACACCCGGTATCATCGGAGGGGGCAGTATAACTTGTATGAATATCAAGATCAACTAGGGTAGAGTGTTCAGTACCGGTATAGAGCTAAATGATTGAATAAAGAAGGAAAAAATTGATATTTATTCTTGATTGTCCACTAAAATTTGTTTTGTATGGTCAGAAAAGGCTTGCATATCTGAAATATTAAGCCTACTGACAAATATCAAACTTCTTATAAAAAAAATGTTAATGACCATATAACGAAGTGAATATATTTGAAAAGTACTTACTAAACTTAAGCGTCTAGATGTTATAAGAACCCTTCGTTCATAGAGTAAACTATACAAAAATACATTAACATATTAATTAGTAGGAACTCTACAAGTTTCATAGTTTTATTATTTAATGAGCTTTCATAAGTCATGAAATTGGTACTATATTTTGTTTCTCATGGCCATAATTAAAAACAATATTATTGTTAAAAACAAATCTGGGTTTTGATAGAAGTGAACAAGATATTACAATTAGTTGACATAATGTTTACCAGGAACAAGAAACATAGTTCATATTAAAAAAAATATACATAGTATCAAACAAGAGAAAATAAAAATCCACAAATTAACTATATTTTAGATGTAGCTTATTATCTAATTTTGCTATCTGTTATCTTAGTGTTTGTCAGTTGGGATTTTAAGCTGTAATAGCATGTATGCATTATTAATGAGCATAATTTCAAATTTCCATTTCATTAAGCGCACCAAAATTTGGAAGAGATATTTTTGCCATGTGCATGTTAAATAATACAGCACTTTTTGTGAAAGAGTTTAGGGATAATCTTCTAGCACATAGCCCAATTTATCGCAAGGGATGTTACTATCACTGCAGGTTCCTCAGGATTAACTCAATTTTATATTACTTAAAACTCTTCTCTCCAATTTCTGAATTTTACCATTGTTTGTCAGACAGGGTGTCAAACATGTCTGATACAGGAACTGAACCATGGGACTGCCTAGGCCTCTAGTCAAAGCTGATGGAGGTGATTGGGAAAGATTTTATGGATTTAAGATGAAACTTTTTCTTTTAAACCACAACATTAAGTACTAAATTCAGAAAAAATTTTGGATACAGAAAATTACTAGGCAGGTAACTATTATGGTATAAACAAGACATCAAGTGGCATCTGATTACAGGGGGTCCAGGCTTGTCTGACAGAAAAATTTTCCTCTGACTTCCCACTGGTGCTGCAACTATATACCACAAAAAGTAACATTTATGGGATTAATCAATTATGCTCACCTGGCAAAGATGTGCATCATAATATTTGGGTTGACTGCATTGAAGTATTCAGTTATATTCCTCTGTGGATATAATGATGTCAACATAAGTGAAGAAGATCATAGAGAAAACCTATCAATCTTCATCTCATTTTAAAGGAAAGTAAACTATTGTGTAAAAGAATATCTGCACATGTATTGTAGACTTGAGTTAGATAAAAAAAATTGGATTATTTTCATATGCTAGGCATAGGCATACTGTACGGTAAATCTGATTTTACGATAGCAATTTGTAACTATAGCCATTATTTTATTAGCAAAAATTTACAGAAGTCACAAATAATATTCATATTCTGCTAAAATTCATTTGATGTGATAATAATCTCTAAGTTACCTTTGAATCAAATTTATGATATTTCCATATTCTCTTTTTACTGAATACCATGAAAGTGGCTGCAACATTCTGTATATTTAAATTTGTACTCTATTACTGGCCCTTATGTTATTCTTTCATTGTCTTTTCACCTGATGAAGCTAGCTCAAATTAGATCAAGCTCATGTCTCAATAAATTTCATTACAGTAGTCAAAATATGGAGGTATTATACTATAATACCTCCATGGTCAAAAAAGGCGCTACTGTAATTTATTTTACTGACTAATACAGCTAATTTTTATTACCTTTCATTACAAACATTCAATAACATAATATTTAACATCCTTATATTTACTTCCCTTAGAAAGTCTATAATTTCTTCTTACCTTTGACCCTAAACTACTAGTTGATCCTGTGATATTTAACATACAATGTGATTAGTATAAAAAAAATATGGTACAAGGAAATGTTATGATAATGTGCAAAATAAATGTCAAGGAAAAGCAATTTAAAATTATAATTGTTGAAAATAAAACTCATTCTCTAAACATATTCGGATGCTCCTTGAGCCGAGTGCTAGCCTAAAATTGTTCTTGTTTCGGTACTGGCTTTGAGTTGTTCTTTCCTTGTTTTTCCAATTACATCTGTTCACTTATTTTGCGCATAGAGACCCTCGTATTTTGTGCGGTATAATTGCATAACCTTTAACCTTTACTAGCATTCGAACCAACATTATAGTGGCTATGTTCTCATACGGCTGCTAACAGTTAGCAGGGTCCGGATCCTAACCGTTAGCTGCCGTGCGTCCATACAAGAAAATCCCGATCCGGATACCAAAAATATGATGATCGAATCACTGGCCAATAAGATACTGGAAATTGTAAACACGTACGTGTGATTGGTTGATGATAGAAACGCGCTCAACTTGCTAACCGTTAGCGGTATCCGGATACTGCTAATGGTTAGCGCTAACCGATCGGGCATTCTCACGCAGGTGCTAACGGTTAGCTCCCGATCCGGATACTATGGCTCTTGCGAGAACCAGGCTGGAGCACATTATAAATGTGCCATATAATACAGCAGAAACACTCTGAAGAAGCCATGCAATTTCCCATTGAGCTTCCCTCACTGTGTCTGTTTATACCATAGTATGAACTAAAGGTCACACGAAGCAAGTCACTGATTATGTCTACTTCAATGTTATGACAATGTAACATAAGAGAGCTATTTTACACTTTCATCAAAACATACTACATACTTATGTATTCAACATATTTTATGTTATGCAAACATGACTTTAAAATTCTTAAATATTACTCTAATACAATATAAAAGAAAATAATTATTTTTCCAACTTTCTATGTAGAATAATTTGACTGCTATTTATACAGTAATTAATGACATTTATGTATATAGTATATCCTCTAGGTATTTCTAAATTGCATAAATTATTAGTTATGATTCTCTTTGCTTTATAATTGTATTTTATAAAACTGTAAACAGAAGACTATAGATCTGGAAATATGTGAGACTGAAAATGACAACTCAACCTGAATTAAACTTGGGGTCATTAGAATAATATAAATATACCTTCTTATATAACTTGGCCACTAAGGCAAATTTAAACCCGATTAGAAGCAACGTCACAATCATTAGCTCGAAGCACTCATACCAAAACGATATATACAATACAGTATGACCTCATGTTTATGCATATTAACCTATAAGACAGGTTCTCAGAAAAGGCTTGTTAAATTATAATAATTTTATAACTTGTGACTGGCTACTATTAGAAACTGTGAATTTTATAGTAATGTTTCAGTTGTAATTTAAATATAAGGAATTTTGTAATTAATATTGCTGTACTTGAGAAATGTATAGCAGTGTAATACAAGAATGTACTTGAGTCACATATAGGAAGACGATTAAGCAATGCAGAGATAATGGAGCACGTATAGATAACAATAGGGGATACCCTATATTAAAACATGATTGCACAAGAAATGGTGGGTTATAGCATGGTTATAGCATTAGATAAACTACTGCACCTATTAAATAACAGGATATAATCAATGAACCATAAAGAAAGGAAAACCAATGAGAAATATATACAACTTCACTCTATTATTCTTTAGCTCCATTATATTTTTTACAATAAGCATCAGTAAGATAAACTAGGAGATGTAAAAGAAAAAAAAATATGAGAAAAAGGAGTCTGAGTTAACTTTTTTATGAATGTTATAAATTAAACAGTTAAATAATAGGGAGTTTACCTTAACTTTAACGTTAGTACCCAACATGCAACGCGATAACTCCGCCCCTTTTGTAAACAAATCGAAATACGCATGCGCAAACCCGTAACTAATGTACGTCGAGCATGTAAGATCCTGAAATTAACGTACTCTGCAACGCAAGATGAATAAATTATGACGTCATCCGTTAAAGTTAAGGTTAACGTAGTGCAGCGAAAACTCCCTAATGGTAGAATAACAAAATAAAAACTCACATTTTCTGGTACTTTCGGTAAACTATTTGGATCAGGAACCTTTAAGTTGTGTAGGTCCTAAAAGTAAAGCAATAAAAGAAAAATATTAATTCACATTTTAAATATTGTACTAGCTACTATCATGCTGTTCTTCAATATATTTGGTAGAACTACAATTGAATGTCAATTTAACATCAAACTAATATTCATTAAATTATTTCATTTTGAGTTCATCATATACAATGAGATCTCAGCATCTTTGTTAATATATTTTGTCATATTTTATGTACAGAAAATAAGCTTTCTGGCCAGTGTACATATTCACAACACAGAATAAAATAATATAAATTTATATACTGTATTCATAAACTTATTTTGTATATTAATGAGTTTAAGTTCAATTAATTTCAATCATATAAATGATATGAAATTCACATTCACAGTTAAATTACATTAACACATATTTTTATAATCAAAAACAAAATAAAATATTTAAATTAGGTTTTCTAGCAGTGATATTATTATTTGTTTTTCTTTTTGATCAACCAACAAAACCAGACCAAAAACCAGATTAAATTGTTCTAGTTTAGTTATTATTTATATATTGTTAATGTTAATAAATACTTATTAATTATTTTGAATATGGATGAATACCTCATGTCTAATATACGAACTTACCAATAACTGCTCAGCCTCTATCATATGCAATACACTGCCTGGTTGTGGCACGTCCATTTTATACAATTCATTAAGCACAAGGTGTACATCATCCACCTGGTTTATGAAATATGAGTAATAAAGTTATCTGATACTGTATATTCTAGAGTAACAGAGTAAAACCTCGATTTGAAGCCCTGGGCTTATTTATTTTGCGAACTTTGGATGGGCTTCTTTTCGTGGCTACTTTTGCAAAGTAAGAAATGGGGTGGGGGTGGGGTGGGGTGCGGGCTTCTTTTAAAAATGAATGCCGTAAATTTTGGGAATTTGTACTACAAAACAATAAATAATGCCACTGTAACATTAATCTGTATCATGGATTACATTAACTGGTATTAAATCACCTAAACTACTGTATAAACTAAGCTTGTTTTTAATTTTTGTTTTTTGAAATTCATGTACAGGTATGTAATGTATTATTTTGAACAGAATCCTATGCAAAGCCAATCCATGGACTTCTTTTTTTCCCTTTTTTTTGCAAACTAAAATATTGTTGGTATGTTCTATGTACTAATACACTGACGTTTCATTATGTTTGTTCAAAAAGATCATTTTTAATGATGTCATTTCCGCAAATTAAGAGCATGTACTTGGGAGGTTTGTAGTTGAGATTTACTGTATAACGTGTAATACCAGGTCAATGGGGGAAATCTTTGGTCTCTCAAGTGCAAAAATGAACAGTGATAATGTCATAGATAGTGACAACACAAAAGAGAAAGTTGCCAACAATGGATGATGCAATCTATTTGAGATGTCAAGATATTCTCAACAACACAGTAGTCTGTTGCAAAACTATATGGTGTACCGGAAACATTTATTAAATAAATAATTCTAATCATTAAGCCAAGAATAATACTATTAATAAACAATTAATAATAAACAAACCTGTGACTTATTATGTAATTCACCAAGAGTATTCAGAGTTTTGTAGAAAATCTCAAACCATGGTAAATAACTGAAAGAAAAATATATATATTCAATATTATTATTAAATACTTTAACACACACACCCCCACTATATACATGGGAATACAGACACATATTGGTCATAGCTACTTATAATGCAATTTGTTCATATTGTTAGTATAAAAGACAGCATGTTCATTGTACAGTACAATAGCATGACATTCTGATTGAAAGACAGTGTCATAATGTACAGGCCTATATTATAATAAAAGATTACTAATCCTGCAGAGGATGTGGTGTACTCTCATTTTGATGGTCAACAGACAAGAAAAGTATCAGGAAGATGTTTAAAGGGATAGCAACAATTACACATTATGCAAAAGCATTACAAATGGTGCAGGTATAGGTCCAAGGCCAGACACTCCCTGTACACACAATTCATCATGTTCCTGATTCTTCTTAATTTTAAGTTAAATGCTACACAGCTGCGACTTGCAAGGTGGTTAATAAGCATTTCATTCCATTGCAGTCTAGCTAAATAGAACTTTCCAACTCAATCCCTTTTCCTTCTTTGATACAATTTCCTGTATAGGAATGCACAGATTGTCCCTTAGCGCACATAACAATAGTAATCCTAATAGACATAAAATGATGCACAAGAAAATGCAAAATACTATATTACATAAATATTTAACACACATTCACATATTTTTGGTTCAGTGCAAAAAAAAAGTTACTCCAGAGTATAGTCCATGAAAGACAAACACTTATCTGCAACTTAGTTTGTAGTTGGGGTGACAATATAATACTGTACCCTCTATAGACAGTACAGATATACTGTGTACAAAAAAAATTTCTGTGTTTGAAAAGTGTGAAAAAATAAGTACAAAGTTAGTTTTAAAAGCCTGAAATCGGCCAAATAATAAGAACATGGAACCCGGGCAAAATTTTACTGCTTTTTATAAATAAAAAGTGTATTTATTCAATTATGATTTTATTTAAATTGATTTAAAATGTTTTTGTTACTGCAGATAAGTTACTTTGAGATAATAAAAAAAGTTGAAGTTTATAAAAAGAAGCCTTATGGCACTTTTAACCCAAACTTATTATAATCTTGAATATTTCTAGTTCTATTTGTTGCATTTTGCTTAACCTGTACACACGGAAATCACTATAATATGTCAAAATTATTATTCTCTGTATAAAATAAAAATGATTCAGGGTTGTATTTGCAGAGAGTCATTGTATTACAATCAAAATGGCTTTTCTGGTTAAATCAAGGCAATGACATCTATCGCTTAAAGCAGCAGTCGCTTAATATTAATAGATCATCGGTATAACATGCATTCTTAAGATCAGCTGACAATAAATATGGCTACGCTTTTTAACACAGTACAATGCATGATTTACACTCAAAGACGTTTACATTTTTAATGGGCAGGAAAGGCTGAATGCAGTCTCACTGGAAATGATCATGTAAACAAGCGGGAATTCCTCTTTAAACATGTTAGAGGAAGTAAATGCGATCTGATTAGACTGCATGAATCAGATCCTGTGGCCAAAGCTATACCGAGTGTAAATGTATAAATATTATGAAACGTTGATGATGACGCTGATGACGTTCGATGCTTACTTTAGGTCATTTATTCATTCATTTTCTTTACTGTGAAACACATAGTTCCTTCATGCATCATCCTCATCATCATTACTCTTTTTATTATTGTAAGTTTTATTATTGTAAATTCATTTAATCACCATGAACTATCAGTAATATGTTTTAATACGCCAACAATTTAGTTTGATGATAATGGAGATGATTTTATTATGTTGACTGTTCTTTACAATTTTAGATAAAGATGAAGATGTGAATGCATATTAAAAATGATACAAGACGATGATGATAATTATGGCGCAAGATGTTGCGACAATGACGCTGATAACAATGATACTGATGACAATGATATTAGTCAATGATATCAGTGGTGTTTGGTGTTGATGAAACTGACGATAATCTTGATGATAATTAAGACAGTATGCTATTGATGAAAGTGAAGATGAAAATGGTGATGGTCTTAAAAATATTGACAATGAATTTCATGATAGAATGAATTTTACGAGTTTCTTGAAAATAAATGCATTCGTGTTATTCTTTGACGTCAGCATCTCACTTGGAATCATATTTATTTTTTACCTTAGTATGCAGAGACAAGTTTTTGCTCCTGGTGGATGCCGGCAGAATCCAAACCTTTGCTTGCTTTCAATGTCCGTCAACACAAATGTGAACAACTGACCAGCAGGAGTAAAACTATAATAACAAAGTAAATGCAAACATTTAATATGCTTCAAATTGTGATTTGATAAATGTAATCAACTCATATAAAAATTATACAATTAATGTCCCTGAAAAGAGGGGGGGGGGAGCCTACAGAGAGACAACAGTAATTAATTTTTGTTTTCCAGATGCCTTGAAATAGCCTCTGAAGTGGTTCTTTTTAATTTTTTTCCTTTTTTCATTACACTCTGAGGGGCCAGGACCGGCTTGGTCCCCATAAATCTAACCTTGATAACTCGAAAACTTATTTTTTCCCAAATATGACGAAAAAAACCAGAATAGCTGTGTAAACAAAAATAACAAATTAATGACCAAAATAACTAAAACATTAACCCATTTCTGCCAAAACAGAATACCAAAACCTCTAATAGTAAATTGATATTCAGATGCTTTTATTATCACTTCAATGTACATAATAAAAAAACCTACTATAATACAACAATGAAAATAACTAAAACAAAAACATTACCTAATTGACCTAAATTTTCAAGGTTTTTGTTGTTTATAGTAGGCCTATATTGCAGTAATCCTTTTTGGTGGTTAACCTTGGCCTTGCCATTTTGGTGCTTGGCACTGCCATTCTAGTCAATTAACATGATGTTGTGGGGATAGCACTTTTGACACAAAACTGCACTCGCATTACAAAACATGAAAGTTACTGTATACCAGTGGCGTATCTAGGGGTGAAGGATGTGCAGAGGTGCTTTCCCCTGAAAAATACTTGCGCCCCCCCCCCACAAAATAATCACGCTAAAAAGTAGTTAAAAATCACCTTTAATTCACCTTATTTTTGCAAGCTAGTATAAACTAAAGTTGGCCATTTCCTTGAAAATCAGAGTCACAAAAAAAATTATCAACCCAAAGCTACTTTAATATAAATGCATCAAAGACAAAGTATTATTCTAGCAGGAGGGATATGATTGTAGAACTTTAGACAGTAGACAACAAGAGCTGATATATTGTTTACTACCAGTAATACACTTTACCAAACCTTATAGCTAAAAATCCCTAGCTTGCCAAAATAAAATTATTGGATAATAAAAACAGTGTCAATCATGACAGCGTAATTTTCCCTTCAATGCTTTTGTCCTTTCTCCGAGGACAATAAACCTTTATATAGTTATTGTCCATCGGTATGTGCAGCATTTGCCTGTGGATCCATTTTAATTTATTTGGTCAAGGCAACATTTACAATCAGCAGAAATAGCATCTGAAAAGCGAGAATAAACATGATGAGGTATAAATACCTGTCTCTTATACACATCTAGATGTGTATAAGAGACAGTCCATACACTGTATTTTATCCAGCAATTTGGTTGTCAAAATTGTCGAAAATAATCCAGATGGTAATGGTAATTAGACGAGTGTCCTTTTAGGAAGTATTTCCAGTGATTTAACTGGTAAATCACACGGATGTTTTTTCCCTCAAGCGGCCCCTAAGTGTCATTGGGCTCATAGTCCCTATAAATGTTTAAATTACTCCCCTGGTGAAATCTATGTAATGAATGCAATGATGCTCTTAACAAAGTTTCTTTTAAACAATTACCCAGCTAAAAGAAAGTATGAAAATATTGCAAAAAACGACTTCCCACCACAGTTAAATGTTGAAATGATGGCTGTCCTAGTAAAATCTAATTGTACTGTAGCACAGCAAATAAAACAACGATTTCTATAGCATATTCCATTTATGAAGTGATTATACTGGTGATATGAATATTAAAAGCAAACCCTGGTAACAATTAATATTTATAAATGGTGAATGACACCTCATGAATTCTATTTGAAGCATAACTTTTATACACAGTTGACATTAATTGTTTAAATATTGACTTCCTATAGTAAAATCTATTTATATAGTATTTAAAGCATTTATTTTCATATCATAGTCCTTTTAATGCTTAAATTATGACTGCCTTGTGAAACCTATACAATACTGTTAGTACTGTACAGTAATCAAATGTCCCATCTGACAAGTTTACAAGACACGATGGAAGGCCAGGGTTATATAGATTCAGATACATTAATATTGTAGTTACAACATCCATAACAACACAGGGCAAGGTTCAAGTGATCTTTATTATAGAAACCTACAGATATGGACAGTATAAGTGGACAATCAGGAAACGCTACAGTACCGTAATCAATTATCTCGACCAATTTTTTTACATTATTTTAAGGTCCTTAAACCTTACAGGTGCAATCTAAGGACAGGTGAGATTCAGATAGATTACACAATCCATACAACACAGGGCATGGTTGAAGTGACCTTAAACATGAAAACCTATGCACAGTAATAGTATTATGTGGACAATTAGGAAAAATCCTACAGTATATAGTTAACCAATATCTGATCATTTTTGCATTAAGGCATAATCAAAGGCAATGACTGATACAGATTCAGATTTATATGTTACACTATCTACTGTATAGTCTATATAGAGTAAGACAGGGCAAGGTTCAAGAGTAATGTGGACAATTAGCAATACCTACAGTATACAGTAGTTAACTATTATGAACAGTACCACCAGTATTTTTCTTTAGGATACTTCATATCTTTAAAAATGCTTTAAAGATACACATTATGCTAATGAGCTTAAAACTTTGAGAGGAATTCATAAGATAGTTGGCAGAAAAAGAGGAAAAGAGAATGAAATGTTGGGGAGGTGAAAGTAGAACAACCTTGATCATAAAAATAAACTGTGCTAAAAATTAATTAAACAATGTACTAAGCATTCAATCAGTATGAAGCAAAATATTATAGGACAACCTTGATCATAAAAATAAACTGTGCTAAAAATTAATTACAATGTATAGAACTAAGCATTCAATCAGTATTAAGCACAATAGTTTAATATTGTACTGATCAGATTAGTTTCTAAAATAAAAATAATACATAAAAAAGTAATAACATTTAACAATGACATCAGTCAATAATAATCATTAGCAACAACAATTAGTATTAACATATAATACTGATATATCTATAGTATTCATGGGAAATATCATCCTTTCCCTAATTAATTAACTCCTGAAGTGTGTGTGTGTAACATAACTTCCCTTTTTATTGTATACAGTTGGCCATTTCCTTGAAAATCAGAGTCACAAAAAAAATTATCAACCCAAAGCTACTTTAATATAAATGCATCAAAGACAAAGTATTATTCTAGCAGGAGGGATATGATTGTAGAACTTTAGACAGTAGACAACAAGAGCTGATATATTGTTTACTACCAGTAATACACTTTACCAAACCTTATAGCTAAAAATCCCTAGCTTGCCAAAATAAAATTATTGGATAATAAAAACAGTGTCAATCATGACAGCGTAATTTTCCCTTTAATGCTTTTGTCCTTTCTCTGAGGACAATAAACCTTTATAAAGTTATTGTCCATCGGTATGTGCAGCATTTGCCTGTGAATTCATTTTAATTTATTTGGCCAAGACAACATTAACAATCAGCAGAAATAGCATCTGAAAAGCGAGAATAAACATGATGAGGTATAAATACTATGGTACAATATTAAATTTTCTAAGAAAATAAATATCTGAAAAAATGTACTGCATGCTGCTATATAATAACACTAGGTTCAACAAAATTGCCAGAATGGATGAGAGCCAGATACTAGCACCACAAGATAAAACTATCCACAGACAAAAACTGTATCACTGAATTGTAAAGTGGGTTAACTCTACTCCTAAGTTTATCTCCAGCTGTGTGCAGCGTGTCACACAGCGCCTTATTACATGATGCGTCACATACGGCTGGGGATAAACTTACGTAAATTGCCATTATTGAAAACAAAAGGAATACTGTATGTCTGAAGATGAGTAAAAGCTTCATAATATATATATATATATATATAGAAAGACAGTAAAAAATAGCTAAGACACTATGTAAAAAATATACTAGAAACAATATACTTTATTAAGTCACAAATATTTCAAACACTCATGTGTTCTTCCTCAGTGTGAGGACAATATATATATATATATTATAAATATATATATATATATTATAAATATATATATATACAGTATATATATATACACATACTGTATATAAATAGCGATTTAATCGGAAAAAAGGCTTTAATAGAAACATTAGGCCAATGGCTTCTATGTATTGGGGAAAAAATGTTTTTTGGAAATTTTTTATTTTTTTTTTTGGGAAAAAAACCCCATTTTTTTGGTGAAAATTTTTCATTTTTTTCAGTAAATAGTTAGTTGATACTGTTTGTATTATTGCCATCATAAAAAAATCAAAAAATCTCATTTAATTTCCCCTTTTAGTTTTCTTTTCTGTTTCTTGTATTTATATAATCTATAATCTATATATATATATAATTATATATATACTGTTTTTATATTTTTATGCATTTTTCTTTTAATTTTATTTTGTAATATAATGTAGTTTAAGATAATATCCTGGACCTCAGGGAAGAACAGTGTAAGAATACTGACTGAGTATCCAGAATAAAGAAAGATTTCTATTCCATCATTTTTAAATTTTAATATTAATCACCAACAAACAGTTCAAAGGCTTTATTTATAAGATAAAAAAATAACAAATAAAAAGTCTCCCTTCCTCATCACGTTTCTAGCCTAGATAGGGTGATTAACCAGGGAGTTGTTATAGTGATAAACTAATAATTTTTTTATAGGACTTTACAGCAACAAATTTGTATTGGTATTTATCATTCACACTTTGTCAAAATTTAATTTGAAAGAAGAGATTCACAGATCACCAATTTGCCAAAATTTTGTCTCATTATTTTTGGAAGAATCACCAAGTGCCTGTTCGAGCAAAAAACGCTAACTGTATTCCGTTTATTCACTGGGTAATCACGCTGAGCACTCAGCGAGTGGTCGACCGTTTGAGCAAAGTTTTAGCTCACGGTAAATATGTGTAACGAAACTACTCCGAAAGTAAATTTCAACTTGTCCCATTGTGAACAACCCATTCTTTGTTTACTTGCTACTGCTGCTATAACATAGCGCGGCACGGTCGAATGATAATGTAGCTCAATAACTTATAATGGCTGCTTTAAAATCTGTACGTAGGCTAGTTTATTCAAGTTTATTAATGGTAAATTTACAAATCGATCGCGTAGCTATAGTACTAAATTTAGATTTCGTCATGCATGTGTGAGGAGGCAAAGAAGAGCTGCCTGCAACCATGCCTGGGCCGCGTAACCTATTAAATTTCGCACCGGGCTGCGGACAAAACATTTGGAAAAACAATTAAGTTTGATTTATCATTGCCTCCGGCTCCATGGTCATTCCATACATGGTATTCTACCCAGCAATTTGGTAGTCAAGATTGTCACAGATAATCCAGATGGTAAGGTAATTAGGCTAGTGTCCGAGCGGTTTTAGAAAGTGTGTACCGGTGAATTAACTGGTAAATCGCACTGATATTTTTTCGCTCGAACGGGCCCCAAGTACAAAATGTGCCTGCTGAAGGATGCTACCACTGTACATACAGTATCATTATTTACCACTGATTTTATTTTGGAAAGCAATAGCTTATATATTTTCTTCTACTTGAAACCTGAAACAGATTACTTTACAGACTGTTGACTATTTGTCCTTGGGGAAAGCAATTATCCTTGTCATCTCTTTCCACCCAATCCTGAAAGTACCCAATTCAATACTAAAATCGAACAAACTATTTCCGTACATTGATCATGTTAATATACTCATTTTCTTGGTGTAAAACTGGTGGAAATTCACGGTATCTGAACATACACCAAAAAATGTTAATCAATTTTACATTGTCCATTTTTGTGGTAAAAACATTCAAAAACAACACAATACTTCTAGCTAGGATTACCTTCGTGGGTATGTAAATGAATAGTTCTTTAAAGTATACATAAGCAAATAGCGTGCCTGGCCGGCCGACAGTTTGCACTGTCCTTATCCACCATCAGAACCAGAACTATTTTTTTTAGAAAGGTTAAAATTATATCAAATTTGGAGTATACATAATGATTTTAATAGTACCATCATTATTGTGTTATTTGTACTCCAGAATGGTAATTAATATTCAACAAGATAAATATGATACAGCTGGTTTCTCTGACAAGGTTCTCAACAAGTCTGACACAGTGTCCTAACTAATGGTTGCTAGAACCATGGTTGGAAGGAAAGGATCTTATGGTTTAAGATAACATTTTTAGCTACGTATCAAAATAACTTTGGTTGGATTGACAAATTAATTTTTCTTTCTTTTTTTATAAGTGATACCCTCAAGAGGCACCTGATGACAAGAAATCCATACTGTACTTGTCCGAAAAGAGAGAGGGATAATTTTTTTTCACACTGCCTCTAGCAAGGTATTATTCTTAATTTGAGGATCTTGTAATTTCAAACATAGATGAGATAGTGTATTTTCATGTTTACAATTTTTTTCTGACAATAAAAAAGACAAATCGATTAATTTTTTATTATAAAAAAAATGGGAGAAGAGGTGAACATTTTTATGAGCCAGAATTCCTGGGTTAAACATTTAAAAAAAAATTATCGTTAAAATTCACAGAATTGGATTTAAAGGTACAGTATTCTAGCAATAGGTTTTCCCTCAAAAACACCTGGAAATGTTTTCTTCCTCTTTGTGCAGTACTGTACATGTGTAAATTAAAATAGTCAAAGAATTGTTACAAAATTCCAATAAAATTAAAACAATATCAGAAGGTGCACTGACTATGTTCAAATAAAATAAAACAAAAGTGACTCCAAATAGAGAAAGTGAGGCCATTTTACTCAACGTTTCGACTTTATTAAGTCATCATCAGGAATAAAAATATTTACAGAGTAATTACCAAAAGTGCTACAATATGCAAATACAATTAATGAGCCGTAAGATGATAATAAAAAACAATATTATCTGACAATGAAGCTTCTCAGAACAGAGTTGGTGCTGACACAAATAGTGAGAAGAGGAACACTATAAAGGAACTAATTTGAATGGAATTAGTAGATACTGTACTACGACAGGAAATGAGAGTCAGAACTACAGCCAACATAAATATAAGAACAAAACTGAGCCATAATTGTATATTCTCTGGATTATGGATTATATTCTCATAAATTAGACAGTTTATACTTCTGAACATTTGTAAACACTGTTTACAGTATATCACTTAACAATGTATTGGGCTGAACATTCAAAATTAAACATACTAAAATAACTTGCTTTTCCAAATACTAAACTAAAGTGTTAGTAAATATGATCCTCATTTATTATAGGCCTCATTAATGTATTTTTATTATTAATTATCATTGCTTTTACCATAAATTATTATAGGATTTTAATTAAAAAATGAACAATTTCATTATCATTTTGTTAAAATGTTTATTTCATATGTCTACCAGATTTACATGGTTCCATCTACTATTAATCTTATTATAATCATTATCATTTAATTAGCAAATAGTACATTATAAATTTTAATATAATTATTAATTGACAAATAATTATACTACAAAAAATGATGCTACTATTATAACACAGAAAAAGAAACACACTGATAATATACAGTAAATATTCACAAAACTTAAAAAAAAACTTTCAAAACATTTTGGAAAAGATAGAAAGTTATAAATACACATAACTAAACTAGAAAATCGACTCAATTGTTAATACTCTTTAAACCTCAAACAAGAAATGTCAAGTTAACTAGGAAAAGATCAGTTGACAAAACAAAAATCATACAACAAATGTAAAAAGAAGAAATGAGTTCCAGTGCCTTATCATAATAGTATCGAAAACAAGTCCAAAAAATGATGTCACAAAAATCATGCCTGTTGGGTAAACAAAACTAACTTGCTTGTAGTAGAACGGTTTTGAATAATACTGTACTACTGTTGGCTGAATTGTAGGTTGCAGGAAACATACTTTAAATAGAGCTATGAATGGTTAAATGATTCATCGAATTATTATATATTATAGACTATTAACCATCACTTATTATAGGGACATGTACAGAAGGCCTACACTTACTACTTTAATAGTGCAATGACCCATCCCCTCAACTAGTACTAGGTCTGACTGAAGTGATTTTTATGTCTAGTTTTGCCAAAATAATTGCTAGCCCTTATATATCAGCTATTGAATAATGGTCTAGTTTTAATGTATTTTTTGCTAGCCCAGCCCTAAAATACTCAAGTCCCAGAACCACCAACTTTTTACAGCCCTGTATCTGCCTCACAAAATATACACAATTCAATTAAAAGCGTGATTGGCTCATTTTAAAAGATCAAACAACTAAATTTTAACCAGCAAGCAACATTTTTTTGTGGACATGGGGACATATGTGCACATTATCCCGCCCTCCATAACAAATACCACTTTACATTTTTCTAGCATCTATCTTGTAAACCTTTACAAAATGAACAAACATCAAAAACCAATATGTCCACTGATGAGTTTTAGATAACTTTAGTATGAAACATAAGCCAAATAAAGTACGACTTGTCAGTGTGATTGAATATTTCAATCTTTTATTAGATCATTATCAGTAATGAACAATGTGTCTACATTGCAAACAGATTCCAGAAGAGTTACAGAAAATTAACCAGTCATACCAGTCTCATGGTTAGAAAATAAAAAATTAAGTTATTTATATTTGAGTAGATCACATCATAAGCTTCAATTTGGTCTTTGGATTGCATTTATTCAATGTAAACACCAAGGATAGCCAACAAAAGTCTAGAAGAAGACTTATTTTCAGTGGGGTCCTTCTGGTGATTATTGGGCAGTACACCGGGAGAAAAAAATGCCCTACTCTTTTCCATACTGCATTATTTTAACGTGCACATGGGCCATAATGCACACGGGACCAACGACTTAACATCTCATCTGAAAGACAGTGCGCTATTATAACTTGTATTTCAGCCTTCTAGCTGAAACACAAGGAGAGGCAGCGATGAGAATTGAACCAGGGACCTAGAGATCTTCACAGTTCAGCGCACACACACAGTGGCTACCACCAGATTAGCAGACTGAGCTAAGCTGCTCTCACAACCATGAGACTGGTATGACTGGTTAAATTTCTTTGAATGGCTTCCCTAGGGTAAGTACTGTAGATCAACAGACTTGAGCATTTAAAGTTTAGGTGTATGAGAACTATGTTTTGAGAAAATCAGTCTCAAAGATAAACTGAACATAAATAATACAGTGTAGGACTACAATTACAGAATATGTGCAGAGAACACAGTTTAGTAGGAAAATTCACTTAAAAGCTTACAACAATCACAAAAAAATATAAGTATCAAGTTATTCAAAAACATTAAAATCAAAATTTGGTATAAATTCTGACTTTGACCTATTTTAGTGAATATCTCAATGATTTCACCAACGATGTGTCTCATTTCATAGTAAGACTATATCTATGGTCATACTTTACTATAAAATGCCTGCTTACCTTGTATCACATGGGAAGCAGAAACGAGGCAACTCCTTCTTGCAGCCCTCATCATCAAAGTCTAATGGGTATATTGAAACAATTTCTGGCTCTGTAGAATTATACAATATATAAACATCATTTTATTTATTTTGTCTCAATTATACACACAAACAGTTCCAAACACAGGAAGACAGAATAACTAAAAGTATACTAAAATACACTGTGTCAAGTGGCTCTCAAAAACCAATACAGAAACAGATTAAAAAAAAAAAAAAAAAAAAAAAAAATTACTCTTTATATAAATTTATATAAAAAAATGTAAAATAGACCAAAAAAAGTGAAATTTGAAAAACCGGGAACAGATGTTTTTTTCATTGGAAGATCATTTTGCTAGCCAACAACATTGTGCTGATAAAACATAGTTTCTATATTATTAAATTATACAATAAAAACAATGGTAGCACTTTATATTATGATAGACTATTACCTGGTACTTAAATTGTTTATTACATAAGCTTTTGCCAGCAGTCTATGCTGGCTTCATTTAAGCACTTGTGTATGAAAATAAACAATTTAAAGTTAGTCTTCTTCTTATCATGTCCCACTGTGTGGTGGTGGTACAGTAGAATTGACCTTAACCAGGACTGCGACAAGGACACTTCTATTCTACCATGACCCCAGTTAATCTATGTGCTACCAGTATTTTTATTATAAAATACTGTACGTGAACCAGACTAACATGGCTCTACCTACTCTTTTATTAATTTGTCATTTATTATATGCAACTGCACTTCAAAGTATGAGCATTGCAAGTCAAAAATTGGATACACTTAAAATTTTCTAAATGTATTAAAGTTTTAATAAAAAAGTACAATTAGTTTTAAAACAAACTACTACTACTGTAGCTATTCAGGTGAAATCTCATTACATTAAATTAATGTGAATATTGGTCATGCATCTTTGAAAAAAATAGCCAATGGGAGCATTTCCTACAGTATCTGCAAGATTTCTATCTACATTCTATTTTCTTTTTTTTTTATCCATCAGATCAGATGACCTAACTGTCATTACTATCCACCTTTAACCTCTGCCCTTTTATAAACAATCAATGATGTATACAATGGCTTCAACAGTACTTTAAAATGTACATTCATTTAATAGACTTCAAGGTAAAAATTAGACCTTCATGTGTCAATGTTGAATAAAGTGGAGAGACCTAAAATGCAATCAACTTTTTTTTGTTTATATTATAAACAAAATATTTTTATTCTAGATTTTAAGAAATAGGAGGAAAAGCCCCATGTTTTGTCTCTATTTTGAATAAATGTTACAATGCCTAATTAAGAGTATATTATTAATATTACTATTAAACGTATCTTGATGTTTCATACCATTATTATTATTATTATTTAATATAGGGCTCATGTATTCCCATGGTGGGGCTGAGGTAAGTGTTGATTCAAACCATCTGAAACATTTAAAAACCCACCCCGGGTACAAAAGATCTTGGACTGTTCCTCATCTGGACACTATTTTAACAGATTTCTAATGGAATTAAACACCGTAATAACTATTAAAGTAAAAACTAGTCTATTAAACTATTTTTAACATGACAAAAATGGTTAAAAGTGCCACTTTTGTACACACTGCACTAAAGCCCTCAAATGAAATGCTCATCTCGTAATTCATTATAATTGCTACTGCTGGTTGACTAAAAAATACAATTAATAAAAAGAGGAAACAAAATTCATAAAATATCCAAGAAATGTCACTTACTAGAATCTGTGTCCTTAGGTGCTGCTACCTCAAAAAAGCATTCAAAAATATGCTCGGGATTTTCCCTAGACAAAAGAGACAGAAAAGAAAAAAAAATAAAATAAAACATTCAAATTTATTCAACTGTAAACTCATTGTAAGATTTATCAAAAAGAAACTACTGTATATCTGTAGTGAATTTGTTGAAGCCTCTGTAAAATGGTATGTGGTAAAAATGGCCCCAGTAAAAAGACCCTGATTGACAGATAAAAAATGGTCCCATTGCTAAGATTTCGTAAAAATTTCCAAAAAGTCCACTGATTAATCTCAGATAAGAAAGTATAATCATACTCTAAGTATTGAAATACACACCATTGTGTTGGAGCAAACTCAGTGATAAATGGGACGAACAATTGATTTTTCGAAAGTTTAAATGATCATGCTTCATCATATTTATCGAGAAATTTTGTTTTTAATTATGGTTTGCATACGCATTGTATTCGCAGTCAAAGGTAAAATACACTAATTGAATACACCTGAATAATATGCAAGGTAAAAGATCTTTTGTATACCGATCTACTAAATTATGGAATAAACTCCTGGATCATACTAAAACCAACTTTAAATCTATGACACTTTCAAATTTTAAGCATTCTATTTCAGATGCTCAATAATACCATCTTAATTTAACCTGATTTTCTCTTACCTTGCATATCCACATTTATTTTATTTTTTTTTTATTTTCTTAAGTTTCAATGTTCCTTTTAAATCTATTTTAATTTGTAGTTAAGTTATCAATCTTTTTTGGTTACAATGTGTATATATCTGCTTTTAAAATTTTGTAGTTAAGAACTGAACCACTTTGGAAACCAGTACTATGTAATGAAATTGCATATTCAGTATAAAGAAAGAATAAATAAATATTTCGGCATTAATTATTTCATCAGGAATAAATGTACAAATCTATTGTATAGGTTTGCACATTAGACCCAATAAAAATAATTATTACTTTATCACCCCCGCGCGCATGTCTTCTATGGTACTGGAAAAGAAAATTTTGAAGAAAAAAAAAATTGGAAAAAAAAGAAACATTTAAATTTTTTTTTATTGAAAATTTTTTTTTTTTATTCATTTATTTTATTGAATAGTTAGTAGATATGGTTTGCATTATCTAAATCATGTTTTACTTTGAATATCAATGCACCAGCAAACAACAAGGGAGATATTTGGCTTTAGCAAAATAAAAATATAAAAAAAAAAGCCTCCCTCAATCATCACTTTTCCTACCCAGATAGGGTGATAAACTAATATTTTTTATAGGGCCTTAATGTTATTGATGAAAATTCCAATAAAGCTTGATGTCAAATAGTTAGCACGCTAGCTGTTTCTTTTTTTTTAGGTTTGTAGCTTGTTAAAACCTGGGAGTTTTAACTATTACTGTTAATATTAAAGGCCTATTAATTACAGAAATGAGGTTCCAAATTACCTAATCAGTATTTTGTTTTTATCCTCATTTTCACAAGCATGACTCATTTTGTGTAATGAAATAAAACCAATAGTTTACCAAATTATATTCTGAAACTTTTGGCTAAGACATACCAGTTTCTGATAACTTCAAGAACCAATTAATCAAACCATATCACATTCAGTTCAAAGCAGCATTTTATCAGAACAGTAATTATGTTGTTGTTCTGATTCCTGAATACTGAATAATGTACTATACTGTAAGTAAGTCTCAACAGATAATTAAAGAAATTACTTGGATTACTTTTCACAATACAGTACCACATTATTGAAAGTGTGACAGCTGGTTTAAACGCGAAACATACGTGAGCCTAGGCCTATAGACATGTCTATGCTTGGTTATAGATACCCAGATTTACACAAGCAGTGCGCATCAGTGACTTTGGCTTAGTCGACAACAAGGATGACTGAATGCGGCTTTTCCCTCTTCCTTTGGGAAGGCTTTTACAACAATTTCCCCGCCATGTTCCATATGAAATAGATTAACACTATGAATATATGATTCATTTGCATACCGCCTACCCTGAATTCTCTTTCTTAAAGAAGGTTGATAGCAAAGAAAATCTTCGCCAAGTTGGTAAGTCCCGCAGTACACTTTAACTACACATCTCAGCAGTACAGTACGAAGAATAACTATTGTGATTTGTATTGCGTTAGAAGAACTTGTTTGTAATGCTATTTTGATAGACATTTCATCAAAGAAATAAACATTTCATATAGCTAGCTAAGCTAGGCTACGGCCTAGCTAGTACAGTAGGAGGAGGCCCCAGTGGCCTCCTGCCTGGCCGTACCTGTAGGCTTACATCTAATTTCCTTCCTTGAGTCTTCTAGGTCTAAAATATTCCTAATATAATAAACATTCAGTTTTTTTAGTTTATGAAGGTCCATTGATTCAAGGAATTCCTTACTTGTTCATACTTAATACTGAATTTGAAGTAACTTTCTTCATGTTCTAATTAAGCTCAGTGTTTTACGAAAGTAATTTTCAATTACAATTCAATTTCCATCTTCTTGCAATAAAAAAATGAGGAATATTTTTTGCACACGAACCTACAAAAATCAAGACAATCGTTCACTAATTGAAAAATGATTGAACTGTGGGGATAGGCAAATAAAATTGGGAGTTACAGTGATGACGTCACGATTGACTTATATTATATTAATATAAAAGAGACTAATAGTAATTTGATTATTTTCTGAGCTGAAAATTCCTACATAGCCTAGTCATAGTCCATACTACACTAAAAAAAAATCAGTTGGTCTAAATCAAAAGGTACAACTGATAAATTATCATTAATAATTTCGCTACAAAGAATTGAATAAAAATCAGTATGCCGACGTCTTGTATTGTATGTACTGACTGTATCACCACTGTATTATTAAGTAACATTCTCCCAAAAAAAAGAAAATCAATGGGAAAGCTGCCGACTGAGTGAGGCTGCCACCATCATCACTCATGACACGTAATTAAGTGGTAAAACAAACGCAAATTACTCAAGTTAATTGTAAACTAATTATAAACATATTATTCACTTACTTCAAACGAGACCCCATAGTAAGATATGTGCCCTTTGTGGGCTTTTTCTGTGCAGTAATCTAATTCCTTCTAAGCTACAGCACCACAAGCAGACTCCGACTTCCGCAAAGTTGCCATTTTGTAACATCACCTTGCTGCCCTCTATGTTTACATTTTACGTATTAGCAGTTCTTTTCAGCAGACTCCAAATTTCGTTAAAGCAGTGGATCAGCACGATTCTATAAAACGAAGTGGACATGCAATCATGTAATTTAGTCATTAGTACCCAACAGTGATAGAGCAAAAAATTTAACATGGCTACCGCTCTTGTAACGCCAGTTCACACTGGAGGATTCGTATTTGAAAATTGCAAAAGGTTTTTTTAAAATTATATATTTGTAATTACCTACCTAGTATTATTTTGTTCTTATAGAGTAGGCCTTGCGAAGAGCTTCGTTCTAGCTAGGACTAGGCCCTAGGCTTAGGACCTAAGCTAGGCTCCTAGCCTAGATAGAGAGACTGTGTCGGCCTAGGCTAGCCCTAGGCAAGGCCTACTGCTGTAGTACTAGGCTAGGGCCGGCCCCTTGGGGCCTAGGCCTCAAATTAAATATGCCTGTCAGATAAAATATTTATATTTAAGTATAAAGATTAAAGCCACATTCCCAGCAAAATTTCAGTTGATAAGAAATTTCAGATTTTTATATAAGTATGTTATAAAGATTTATAAATATAAGAAATTGCTAGGCCTAGTTAATTACTGAATTTAGACATTCCTAAGCATGAAAAAATGTGAAATAGTGCAAGACTGAAATTTGATTTTTTTGTGTTCCACACAAAAAATAAACATGGACAAATTGTTTATGTTTGATTTTGCGATAGGTCTGCGAAGAAATATAGTAGGCACCGGAAATATTAGCCTATAAACACTGCTAGGCTACGCCTAGCCTTACCTCGATTTAGGTTCTGTTATCAGACATATAAACGACCGACGTGATATTTTCCGTTGCTAATATTGATACTTGTGAAATATTTCATTGGAATTATTTTAAATTTGTTAAAAAAAATTTTCTGACTGAGATTTTGACAAACAAACATATCTTAGGCTTACTTGATCAACTGGAGTGTGGGAGATGCGAAGTACAAAAACTAACCTCATTAGAGAGGGCACACTTTATATGGACTGTACAGTAGAACCTCAGACGGTGTCCATAAATCGGGAGATTTGTAAAATTGAGGTTGGGTTAAATTTGTGGTGACCTTTGACCAAATACGTACGCAACACTCAATAAACGTACGTTATGAATGAACGAACGATGTTACCTATCCAGGCCTATGAATATGTGTTTAGTGTTTTTATTCATCACTTCACGATGTCACAATAAAGTGTTCAAATAAAACCATGTGTCTGGTGCATTAATTCATCACTTTATATCTTTTATTTAACTAAAGAACATGAAAATATTGTGAGATTACCTATACGACAAAGGTATAACTTGGGAATTCCCCTTCATGGCTATTCTAAACAACAGAGCTCTGGTGTTGTCTGGGCAACCAATTAGAGTTCGTGTACGTGAAAAAAGAACAAAAAGAAAAAAAAAAGATAGCCCAGAACGCCTCAAATGTTATCTTCGGGCGTCTAGAACACAAAAATCTGGTGGGGGAATTCCCCCAGACCCCCTAGGGCAGTGTTGTCTCGATCGACCCAACTTTCACCCCCCCCCCTCGACCCAACTTCCCCCCCCCCCCCCCTTTTTTGGACATCTGGATCCACCCCTGTCAATGCAAGCGCAATTTGTCTGTTGTGCGATGGACGTTGACAGAAAAATAGTATAGCAAGTTGGCCTAGCAGAAGTTAGACGAAACAAAAACGCATTTTTCAGGATATACATCATGCAATCCATTCGACTGTCTTAATATTACTTTTATGCAACTACGTACTATGTTTACCAAAAGTTGCTGTAATGATTATTCCATTGATTAAAAAAAAACACAAACGTTGTCAAAGTTAGCGCAGCATCACCGTGTGGTAAACAGAAAGTACCAGAAATGCGTAGAATGCGTGAGTTCAGTACTATTATTTTGTTTCTTGAATTTTTATATGTTACAATTTTACTTTTAAATATTTTTGCTTGTAGAAACATTTTCTTGGAGAAGCAAGGAGCAAAACCACCAAAAGCCACTAAGACTGGAACAACCATTGCTGGTGTTGTGTTTAAGGTATACTAATATATCTTCAATATTGAAAATAAATATTTTAAAAAATACATCATGATTTTTTCCCCTAATGAATCTTATATTGAGCCTTTTATTTTTCTACTAACAGCAATACAAACAGAATAAAAACAAACCTGCCAAAAAATGTAACTAACATTAAAAATATAAATTAAATATAAATGCAATAAACAGGTAATATGAAATATGTTTACTGATAGTCATAATAACAAAAATAATTATAACAAAAGCAACAACAACAATGATATTTAATTCACATTTTTTGTTATTAATGTACTTTTATTTATTTATAAACATTATATTTATTTAATCTGCTATTACATAAGGATGGAATTATTTTGGGAGCTGACACTAGAGCGACAGAAGACACAGTCGTTGCCGATAAGAACTGCTCCAAAATTCACTACATCTCACCAAACATTTATTGCTGTGGCGCCGGAACTGCCGCAGATACAGAGACTACAACTTTGATGATATCCTCAAAGATGGAACTTCACAGACTAGCTACAGGCAGAGAAGACAGGGTTGTCACAGCCAATAGAATGCTTAAGCAGTATCTTTTCAGGTAAAAATCATAGAGATATAATAAGAATACTAGAGCGCTAACCACAATGTATTCGATTTACTCATTATCATTAATGAAATAATAGTCAGTCAGAGGGCTTATTAATATGTAATAATATGTATACTAAGCCTGAAGGTGGCGCTTTACTACGACGGCCATCTTGGATGGTACACATACATAACTCTGCATAGCTGTGCCATCTTGTCAGCACTCTAGTTGTTTAATAGCTCTATGGGTAAAATATTTTTTTCAATGCCTCATAAATATTAATTAGCTTAACGACAGTAAATGGGTTAATTCCACCTGGTAAGCAATGCCATACCTTCGACTACCTCCCTACGTTTTGCAAAATTTACACGTAAACCAGGTAAAAAGTACTACTCAATATTGACTTTTACACCCCTGCCTACCTGAATTGTATGCAGACTGCATAATGTTACCTTCACAGATCAAAGTGGCTCATGTAGACCGACAGTCTGCTGCTAAATATTTAGTTATAGTATCTAGGTATAGTTAAACAAATACACCATGGTTTTATTTATTTGTAGGGAGGTAGTCCCAATTATTTAACAACTCAGAAAGTAGAATTCACTACTTCACTTCCAACCATGTTGTATTTGTATAGTATCCCATATTCTTTTTTATTGTTAAATTTTTGTCATTTTAATATTAAAACTGCTTTGTTACTCCCCTAGGAACAGAATATTTTCTATGATTAGTCCAGTTTCCAACAGTGCTTCACTGCTTAGTTAATTAAAAGATAAACAAAAATTAGTATTAATTGTGCTAATGCTCTACTGCCCTCTCTACTTGACTTAACCAGTGGCCTGCCTATGTAAGTCTTCTATATTTTTCCTGGTGATTTTACTAGAGTAATTAAAAGTTGTATACATCTGCTTTTTAATAACTTTTATAGATACCAAGGGTACATTGGTGCTGCATTGGTTCTAGGTGGTGTAGACATCGATGGACCTCACCTGTACAGTATCTACCCTCATGGCTCAACCAATAAGCTACCATTTGTCACCATGGGTTCCGGTTCACTTGCTGCCATGTCAGTGTTTGAAGACCGATACAAGGTTGATATGGAGGTGTGTTGTAATTAAGCATTAGTAAGCTGTAGAGGGTGGTATGGCTGCTTATCTCAATTCGCATTGCCCTGCATTTGTAGTAATATATGTTACTATATGGAGGTGCGTTTTAATTTTGCATTTGTAAGAGCCTGTAAATTGAAGACAAACAGTACTTTACAGACTAACAAATTTTATTTACACAATGAGCCTTTGGCCACACAGTGGCCTTTGTAAGGTGCATTTGTAAGCTGTAGAGGGCAGTATGGCTGCTTACCTCAACTCATATTGCCCTGTATTTGTAATCTCTTATTACATAATGCTAGAATTTGTTTGTTTTCAGTGTGCTGATTGCATCACATATTATTGTGATGTGATGTGAACATTCTCATTTAATGCACAGGAGAAGTAAAGCTTAAATTGTATGTGTACCTTGTCCACATGGCCAGACCCGTATGCGGCAGGTGTTTGGGGGCCCGCCGGACAGACCCCCCCCCCCCCATCCAGTGCTGGAGGTCCACCTAGATTTGGAATATTTAATTTCAATCATATCATATACAAAATGTAGTATAAAAGTTGTATTTGGTAATTCTAATTGTAATCAACCCATCGTTTTCCTTGAAAAAGTAACCCCCCCCCCGATTGATAACCCAGCGTATGGGCCTGATAGCATTGAATTGATTCAACAAATCACTGTAACTGTATTTTTAATCTGCTTTTTAGGAAGAGGATGCAAAGAAGCTAGTGCGAGATGCCATTGCTTCAGGTATCTTCAATGATCTTGGATCTGGTACCAACATTGATATCTGTGTCATCAAGAAAGATAAAGTAGATTATCTGAGGCCTTATGACGAGGCTAACATCAAGGGTGTCAGGTAGGATGAGTTTGATATGTCTTGTAATGCCTTACAAGGACACATACAACCATGGCTGACTTTGGGCTGCTTTGTTTTCTAATTTCAGTAGTCATGAGACCCGGTCACGAGTCTGACAGTGACTTTTAAAGCCTGCAAAAGAGTTGTAAAACTTTTTTCACATGCAAAAAGTTAAGGGATCATGAGAGGATATATTTTACGAGGGAATTTGTAAATTTATGCTTTCATATTTTCATATTCATTGTTATTTTTTAGAAACTTTTTATTTTGATGTACTGTACATCCAACAGGAAGGAGCCAACTACTTACATAAGGCAAACCTAAAACAACACAACATCAGAAGACGAAAAATTAATAAGAAAATAAAATTCCTTATCCTAAATGCTAGACAGACAACTTAATTATGCATTTGAAAGTTTCAAAAGAAGCATACTGTAGTGAATATGAATCGAGAAATCAAATAATTATATAACTTAAGTAATCTAATTTATAAAACTATATTTTGTACCATTAACTCTAGAATATTTTTTCATGAAACATGAAATGAACTGAATTTTGACATTTATAAGTTTTAACATATAGGTTAAATAGAAAAAGAAGTTCAGAACCAAAAACTTCATTTGTATAAAATTATATCTTACTGGTGACCATATACAATAATACTTTGCCCCTGGGTCCTTCTGAAGGCTTAGCTATGCCCCTGAACACTCAGCCGTTTTTTGGGTAGTACTAAATATGAATTTTTACAAATTGTGGATCTGAATGTACAGTAGATACTCAATTTTTTTTCAGCCTAAATTAACCAATATTTTGTTATATTTGTGTATTTTTAGGCAAGGAGATTATCGTTATAAACGTGGAACAACAGCTGTCCTCACTAAATCTGTTCGCGACTTCAATGTGGACGTTACCGAGTCAGTGGAAGCAATGGAGACATCATGATCTGTGACATCAATGTAGACCGTCCTCTCTGGTGTATTACTATGGATTATTACAAGGAAAAACACAGTGTTTTTGCTGGGTAGCACTATGTTTACTCTAAATGTTAATGGACATTGTATTCCTTTTGTATTTTTTAAATGTCTCATAAGCTAAGCTTATGTCGCTCTTTTTTACTCAGCTCAACTGACATCAACCGACCTCAACTGGTTGCTGATAACGCTCATGTCGATTTTCACACGCAATTTCGCAGTTACAAGCAACACAGTAGAACTCCGTAGAACTAGTTGCCCAGAGCGCTTACGTCTCTTTTGACTAAAGATCATCTACAACTAGTTTGCATGCAACGCTGACATATTTAAAATGCTAACATATTTGATGTTAGTGTGCACAACACATGTGCATAGTAGGCTAGAGTTGACTGTAACTCCTTTTACATGACCATTAAATTTCTTGTCAGTTGCTTTGAATTGCAGCAAAATGTAACATGGGCAACAGAGAGCAACTGTTAATCGGAGCGCTCATGTAAATTCAAGTGGCGTGACTCACAGTTCCTGGCAATTTGCTAAAGGTCAGTTGATGTCAGTTTAGTCGCAAGGGCCACTTATGCTTAGCTTTAAAGTGAATAATAGCAATAGAAACAACTAAAAAACTGAATGCAACCAGTTGCCGTTCAATTGGTACAATTAATTTCAAAATGCTGTTAATTTTATTTTAAAATGTAGACATGCCACATAAGCAAAGAATTCCTTAAACAAAATTCCTTA
Source organism: Anneissia japonica (assembly GCF_011630105.1). Lineage (NCBI taxonomy): Eukaryota > Metazoa > Echinodermata > Crinoidea > Comatulida > Comatulidae > Anneissia > Anneissia japonica. The sequence continues at coordinate 456,268 of NW_022692852.1, read as the reverse complement.
TTCAAAAATGCTTTTTTTCTTTTCCTTTAAAAAATACTGTTTCATCTACAAGAATTAATTTTTACACTAGGAAAATGCACATAATTATTTGATTACTGCAAAGTTGAGATTGAAATTTAAGTTTGCGAGCATTGTTCAACTCGACTGAAATTGTAATCAAATTATGACTGTACCTTTTTACACTGAATTTCAATGGTGAATAAGTCATCACTTTTGCTGTCATTATCCTGTAAATTGGCAATGTACTTGCTGTTGAATGTGAAATAAATTAAAATTTAAAAACATATGGTGTCATATTATTTGATTAATTGATTAGATTTTTTATAATGATTATACATTTATAAACATTAATACATGTAATGCTCCGATTATTTAAAGATGTACTCTCTGAGAGCTAAGAAATTAAAAAATTAAATTCCATTACAGTATTTGAATTTCCTAATTTGTAATAAGTTATTAACTTACAATTGTAAATTAGGTTAAGGCTATACTTATATTTAAAATTTCACATCAATTTAGCAAATATAAAAATACATAATAATATTCCATGTAAGGCAAATATACTATACAAATATTGTACCTTAAAAGGTAGTTTTTTTATTAAATGAAACTTGAAACTTCATGGCCTATCTTATCTGTTACATACCAAGAAATCAATTATCACCAGTTGAGACTTAGCATAATAGGGTCCCAAGCCTCCACCAAGTTGCGGGAATTTCCCTGAAATCGGGACGTCTTCCCACACTGCCGTAAGCAAGCAAGAATCTCCCAGAAAATAACCGATCTCCCGCTAATTCATAATTTTTGCATGTCTTTACTACTTTATTATCAAGCTTCTCACAGAAGCTGCCGATGGGTATCGCCATGCAAAGTAAAAAAAAATTAATGTACACTAGGAAAGCTCATTTAACCAGATCTCCTGGAATCGCCTACTGCACCAGCATTTTCAATGCCAGCATTTTTACTGCCAGCATTACAAAATGCAGTGAAATATAATTGGCTTGGTTAATAATAATAATAATAATATTTATTTGGTAATCATCAAGTACAATTTAAGCCCGGAGTGAGAATAGGCACAAGCCCAAACAGATACTGGTTCTTGTAAGAATGGGATTTTTGCTTTTGATCATGTAAGAGGCAGTGCCATTTGAGGGGCAAAGTGCTGGTCCTCTGAAAATAAAAGTTTGGGAAGTGCTGTTCTAGGGTATTAACTGACTTTCTTTCTGAGCAAACCCTCTCCTCTGATAACTGAACCACCTTCTCCCCTTGCATCAAATACCATCAAAAGGAAGTTCACAATCTACATTTTATGTGATGTTAATGAGTAATTGGTCACAGTGATCCATAGACACAGGTAGAAGAAACATAATAACTGGTAATGCTAGGTCTGTGTGGAATGGATTTGATGGTGGTAAAGATGCTTGCATTTCAATCCTAGAGTCCTTGGTTTATTTCCTTTGATAGTAGACTTGTTTCTTACAGCGGCCTAGCGAGTTGGGGTCTACTTAGGCGAATCTCTTAATGCTCGTATAGTCTGAAATTTTTAAAACAGATACGGCATTTTAACGAGCATAAATATTTATAAACTATTCGAAAACATATTCAAGGATATTAAGAACAATACACTGTACAGTATAGTCAAAATTAAAATATTGGCAACAATACGAACTATCAGTGACCGGATTGCAGTGAAGTAAAACGTAAGAAGTATTATGACCTGACGTGATTCAGAAACGTGCACAATATAGTTCAACCAACTTTAAAATATCAAACAAAAACGTGAGTGCCGATATTTTAATTTTTTTTTTACCATGGTTGAAAAAATGGCTCCTCAGCCGGGAAATACCATATGCATAATTTTAGAAAAATTAACGTCTTCACTTTTAATTTAAGGGTTACAATTTTTTAATTGGAAGTAGGCCTAATCAAAATTTTATAATAGTTATTTGTTATTTTATATTATACCCCTAAACATTTTCAAAATCAATCTTAAATATTGAAATTAAGGATTGTCAATAAAGTTGAATTGTACATGGCAATACAAAAACAATACTCATGGTGGATTAAATATATATATATATATATAATAATAAGCCTTAAAAAGACAATGTGATACAAACATTATTAATAAATCCACATAATATAGTAATGTAGGCCTATATTCATTACAATGAGTACAATTCTCCCCCCACATAATATAGTAATGTAGGTCTATATTCATTACAATAAGTACAATTCTCCATCCAATTAAAGATCCCTTCAATTAAAGACCACCTCTAATTAAAGAAAATATTTCTGCGCCTCCGATATTTCGTCTAACGAGAGACAGTAGTTTTGGTAGCTCCACTACTAAAACAGTGATCTTAATGCATTTTTATTCTACAATAATTGTGTTATATATGACTTACACGTAGATATATTAGCAAAGAAACTGTTTTTTGTATAGCGTTTTGTATATTGAATGACGATACGGTAATGTTAGTGGCAATGTTAGTAATATTTTAATGGAAAGACAAGTTGATGTCTGGCTACCAAGAAATGTTAAGAATAAACAAGAGCATGCAGTTACTGTACAACCAATTAAAACATTTATTTTTAAATTTCCATCTAAATAGAGAAATCTAAAGACCACATTTAGTACCCAAAAGTTTCAAGTCTCCCGTATAGTCTCGGAATGGAGTCTCCTGGAAACTGGCAGGAAGAACTCCCGCATTTTGTATATTGAATGACTATATGGTACGGTCACAAACGACTCTTCTTATTAAGTCACATTTTGAAACTTTTTTTAAATGCACATGCTGCCCTCAATTAATCATTCTTCATGTTTAGGATTATCATCTATTATTATCTAATTAGGCCTATATAATACAGTGTAATGATGATGTCGATGATGACGTGTCTTTTCCATAAAGAATAATTCGGGAGGGGGTCTGCGCAATATCCTCGACGGGAGCGTAATTGGACGTGGTCAGAGATCGCTCAGACGAGGTCCAGGGGTGAAGTCTCCTTTTGGTAAACTAGCAACAACAATGTACGCAGTGGCGTAGCTAGTAGTTTTGGCGCCCAGGGAAAAGAGTAGAAAATTGCACCCCCTTCCCCAATTATAATTATAATATTGTGAAATAGATTGATATTGGTTGTATAGGATTAAGGCATATCCGTACCATACGTCCGTATCATGCACTGTAAAATAAGCACTGTTCTGCTCTCATAATAGTAGGTTATTTCGTACCAGGGGTGGCCCGTCGGGATTTGACTGATGGTGAGTGTGGGGGGGGGGGGGATGCGGCGATGCCCCAACGACTGGGGAAGATTTTCCTGACGAGAGGAAAGTGGGCGTGGTTGAGCGTCGAGCTCCGAAACTTTTGACAATTTATGGGTTTCAAAGGCTTATTTAATCGATTTTAGAGTCTAGGTCCCTATTAATAATATGTAAAAAATACATATAATTTTATTTTTCTCCCCAACGAATTATTGTTTTTCACCCCGACGAATTATGGTTTTTCTCCCCGACCGGGGGGCGGGGGAGCTATCCCCGAAGGGGGTATGATCCCCCTCCCCCCGGTCGCGCCACCCCTGTTTCTTAATACTGAAACTGCATTACGATGTTCGGAACTTTGTATACAAGTTTACCATTATCCTAATTTGTAAGGCTGTTGTATTTATCGCATACAGCTAGCTTAGTATTCTTATTGTCTTGTAAGTTGCTGAATTTGTAACATTGCTTAAACTCGCAACGAATTTTGCGTGCTTTTTGCATCTGCAAACAAGGTAAGAACATGATCAAAGTTAGCAATGTTGTCTGCTTCATCGCGCTCAATACTAAGGAGTGCCAAAGCAGATAGCTCTGAGATATGATACAGGATCAGCTTTAGTCATGTAGTCATTACAGAATAGATTTTTAAAAGAATGGACTGAAAAGAAATCACAATCTAAAAATTTGTCAATAAAAACAACTACATTCATATTTTTATTACTAATTGGAAAATATCCATACCTGACGACATGCATCAATTTCGTCATGCTTTTCTAAAAGGTGGTTATTTTTTTTACTCTCATTTTCCCATCTCCGCGTCTCCCAAACCTGGTGCTCGGGGCATGTGCTCCCCTTGACACCCTAGCTACGCCACTGAGTGTACGTCGTATACACCACTGCCGTTGTGTCATGGTGAGATATTGGCTACCCTGATTTGGGATAATAATTACCGGTACATTCGTAGAAAGCATATGGCCTACTTCAAATGGCTGAAGTGTTATCATTTATCGCGGTAGTTATATATGAGTTAACATTTTCCAAAAACACTAATTTTATTGATTGATTTTGATTGATTGAATTTATTCGATACTCGATCATACACATACGTGATAGACAATGATTATATTCAGGTTGACAATATTTATGCTATTAAAAAAAAATTTTCTAATAAAAAAAGAAACCATAATTCATGCGCCATCTTTAAAATGATGACAAATAACAGTGGGGTAACCAGTGGTTTTACGGTGCCTGAGCGCTCCTTTTAGCGCATTGCGTTGTAATAATATTTTTATTCAGCTAGCACCCCTTTTCAAAATCCAGATTCGCCACTGGAGAGATACTGTAATCATATTAGTATCTCTTTGATGTGTTTTATTGTCTTCTTTCTAGTTTTTGAGAAAATACAAAACGTTGTTTCCAGAAAATTCATAAAATGAATCCTGTACCAGGAAAATGTTGGCATTTTACGGAGGTGATGTGATATAACATTCTGATATGACAGCTTTCTTAGAATGTCAGATGATTTCAGTATTTCGGCTTTATGTCTTATAGGCCTACTAAAGTAAAATTAGGCTATAACTTCAGTCATGCTACTGCAGCGAATATATAAGTATCACTATCTATAAATGAGTTTAAAAGAAAAAAGAACAGGAACATCTTATGTTTGATCTTTAAAATTTCATCAATTGCAATTGGGTTATATATAGTGTTCAGGTGCGTGTCCTCCATGCCCTTAAATATTTTATTACACAGTTGATAGGCAAGGCATACTTTATACATTGGCTTTACAACACATTGTTTAAACAAAAAAATTAGCATAACGTATCCGAGAAGTTTGTTGAAACCCAGTTTGCCGAGTCCATGGTCACTTTTCCGAAAGCCAGTTTGGTAAATCCATTTCACTGCACATGACGACCCAGTTTGCCGAAACTCAGTTTTGCCGTAAAAACCCAGTTTGTCGAAACTCAATCTGCCGAAACCCAGTTTGCCGAATCTTGCCCTCACCTTCGTCAAAAAAAAAATAAATAAAAATACAGCACTGTGCTTTTGAAATAATGGGTGGGTCAGGGAGGAGCTGTACTTACGATACAAATTAAAAAAAAACCTGTGAGAAAGCACACTCGAAGGCATGACTTGCAGTTAAAATTAGAAATAAAATGAAGTGAAATGAAGGATTAAGCATCGTACCCCACATCGTATCCCCCTCCCCACCTAAAAAAAAAACTCCTTGCGAACCCTATGATTTTTATGCCGGATCCTAGGCCAAGGTTCTAGTCGGCCTCTTGATTTGGACCCGTTGTCGACATATTTCTGGAGCCACCACTGACACGTGTATAATTGTAGATTATTATTTATTTATTTATTTCCTCTACACATTTTGTTATAAGAATTTTAGCTGAAGGTCTATTTAATTATTTGCTGATAGCCGAATTGCTAAATCAAGATTGATTTACAGATGACATAAATAATCATTGAACTACAATAAGCTACTATTTATTATACGAATACTGGTAAGAGAGTGCTCCATCGTGAATTTTATGCCGTTAAAGTTTTACTGCTTATAATTAACTTTCGGCAAACTGGGATTCATTTTTTCTAAAGCAGGAGAAACCAATAACTCATTAATAATAATAATAATAATAATAATAATAATAATAATAATAATGATAATGATAATGATAATGATAATGATAATAATAATAATAATAATAATAATAATAATGATAATGATAATGATAATGATAATGATAATGATAATAATAATAATAATAATAATAATAATAATAATAATAATAATAATAATAATAATAATAATAATAATAATAATAATAATAATAATAATAATAATAATAATAATAATAATAATAATAATAATAATCACTCACTCACTCAAGAGAACACACAATCCACTCTACTCATCCCGTGACCCCCAACTTCCCACCAACACAACCCACATAGTTAAATATGAATAATATACTTCAAATATCCCCTCCCAATGAGTTTTTTTTTGTTTTCGTGATAATGATGAAGGCGAAAAATAATATAAACCTCCCCATCCCCTCCCCCACCCCCAAAAAAGTACAGTACTACAAATTTACGTGCGTACACTTATCATGTACTGTACTCTTATGTAAATTGTTTTGTAGTGACGTCACAGCACTTATCAACGAAGCAAGCGAAATACAAACAAGGTCAGGGATTTTGCCGCGGTGCGAGAGAAGAAGACGTTGTTGCAAAAGAATTGAGGTATTCAATCGTAATAAACAATTTTCACTTTACAAGTTCAAAGACGTCCCACAGTGATTTTGGATGGGAAATTGTCGGTTGGTATATTTCTCAAACTCTTCATGGAATTAAGTTGGTGAGTAGCTGTTTCCGTTTTTTCCTCGCACGAGTACTGTAGAACGCTAGGCCACAACAAGGCTGTTGTTTTGTGTTGGTGGCATGGCGTTTGTTAGTACGAACTCGGATTGACCCATTCCCAGTGGTCAGTCGTGTGGTGGTGAAAATGAGACAACGCTTCGATTGTGATCTTCTTGTTTTTTGATGATTTTTTTTGTAGTGATCCAGATTATTTTCTGGAGGAACTGGTTCATGCATATGGCATATTATTAAGCCACTATGAAATTGATCACGATAGATAGGAAAAGAACTGAGGCTGATGGATTCTGCTACCAATATTGTTCAAATAACAAGGCCTTATCATAATTATACAGTAAAATCAGTGCCTCGCCAGGGGAACATGCATCCTTCATGTTTCCTGGTATAACTGCCTTCCTCGTGAGGGCCCCTACACATTAGAGAGGCAGTAGGACTGTAAATCGTTCCATATATTTTTTTGTGCAGTTTTTTTTTTCTTGTGCAGCATGATCATAACAACATAACTGCAGACTTCTAAAAGATTTACTGTATTTTTACAACTGCTGCATTTTACATGTACTGTATATAAAAAACTTCCTTTTCAATGCAAAAATAAACATCGTCATACCTGCACCTCAGAAAAAACATCGCCATACCTGTACCTGCGCATCAGGAGGATCAACATATTTACGTCTCACAACTACTTGAGAATTTCTCGTGCATAGGCCCCTAACCTATTTTTGCATTGAAGACAATTAAGTATTATGCAGTACTGTAATTTATTTTATTATTACACTCCAATAATTTGTAAATGTAAAATGCAGCATTTGTAAAAATACAATAAAGTTGATTACTTTTTGATGTCTGCAGTTATTTGTTTCCAGTAAAAAGCCAATTTTGTGTACTGACAGTTTTGGACTCATAATTAAATAATATATTCATTAAATTATGGTCAATGGTCAATGTCTCTATGGTCCCATCCTGGCAACCATCTTGAAGGCAGCTTCATATGAAGCATTGATTTTTTATGATGAAGTGTTGGAGTTGATGCTCATTATCTTTGTAACAGTAACTCTATGGAAGACATGAAACCCATTTTTATTATGGTTCGATAGCACAATCAGTATTAAGTTCATCTTAGCAGAAAGTACAGGATACAGGGCTGGAAAAAGTGCAAACGCATGACTGGCAGTTGAAGCCATCTCTCCAGGAAGCATTTCAGAAAAAAAAGGTGGAACGTGTTGTAGTCTATTAATCTTGCATCCTCATTAATGTTTTTCTTTCTTAGAAAAACACATGTTCAGAAAAAAGTTTGAAGGTGTGTTTATCGATACATCTTGCATATCATTAACGTTTTTCTTTCTTAGCAAAACAAATAGAACTGTGTATAAATTTAACTTTACAATAATAAAACTACTATAGAGTGAGTGGCCCACACTAAACGCTTTGCTAATACAGTTATACTCCGTTTTCTCAGATATAGTTTTTAATTATTCTTTTGAAAATACTTTTGTTATTTTTGAGAAAGAAATTTATTTGAATTGAATTTGAATTGAATTAGAGGGGATGTTCTCTGCTAGAACTGGTATATATTTCAATAAAATTATTTGGAATGTTCTGGTCTTAGTGATGAATGATTTGTCATTGATGATGTCATTCACTAATCACATTGAATTATATTGCCACATGCAATTTATCTGCGTTAAATATTGAATAAAAAGAATATATATAAAAAAGATTTAAAAAATTAATGTTATCCTTATTGATTATCAAGTAGTTTTTCTTATCGTTAAAAAAAATTATTACAGGATGTTAAATAACACGAACATTAAAACTAAGACTCTCATGCAGCCAACATCTTTTTCAAAATATGAAAAACTTTCTGTTGTGCTACATTATATTAAAATCTTCTTTGCAATAACGTCGTTAAAGCTTGGAATGTAATATTTTGAATTACGATAATAAGATGCATGGTGGTTAAGTAATTTTTTATTCATACCATGTAAGTTCAAATGTGTGATTGTGTGGTATTAAGGGGCTGTTCACAATTATCAACATTTTCACGAGTTTACTGTACAAAAATAGTATGCTGAGGAGAAGGGGTAGAAAAATTTGTACATGAAAATGTTGATTCAAAATAACATGTAATATTTAAAAAAATAGATTTTTATGATCAACTATAATGCAGTCAGGAATATAATATACATCCAAGTACAGTACTTTAGTTGCAAAATCAACATTTTTATGTACAGTACACTTTCAGAGGAGAGGGAGGGATACTGAAAAAGAGTACTGTCTGTACACTTACAAAATGTTGATAATTGTGAAAGACCCTAAGTGCTAAGTATCATTGCATTACCAATATATGTAGTTGCAAAAACTATTCTTTAATTGTACTTATTTGGTTTTATAGAGCTTTTGGAGATAAATTTAATATTTGATGTAAAAGTTAAAAAAAAAAATCTGTTATTATGATGTAACTTTTTTGTAAAATAAAGATATAGTATGCATTCATTTGTTAAATATAGGTAACTTATCTTTTAATGAACAACATTAATATTTTATAAATCAAAAGAAAATTTCTATTTTGTTTTTATTGTTATTATTATGTTGTTATTAAGCGCCTTGAGGTTGTTAACTTTAGGGGCTATATAAATATTGATTATTACTGTATACAGTAATTTGATCAACACAGTGAACATTTTATTAAAGTCTTAAGTTAGAATCTTTTGTGATGACAGGTTTGTCACTGGTTGATGTCATAACTAATCTCTTGATTTATGCTGTAACATGAATGTAGTTTTTTTTCTGATTATTTTTTATTTTTTATTAATTGCATTCACTATAGAGTACCACAGTTGTGTCAACAGACGTTGGTTACCGTTCATTACTCCTGAATGACTTTATAGGCTTTCTTCAATAGGCATTTTGAAATCTAATATTTTACCATCAAAATGTACTAAAAACATAACAGCTCGCATTATTTTAGTTATTGAACACACACTTAATCATCAATTAAAATCTCTATTATAGAGAATTATTACTATTATTATTATTATATTATTACTATTACTGCAGTATTTGGCTGAATTGCTGGTAGCCACTGTGTGCACAAAAACCGTAATGAGAGGCAAATGATTCCTTGTCAAATTTCATTGCACGTCTCTCCTGGTGTTGGAGGGCTCAAAAAGACAGTATCAATAGATGAGAACTATTCCTGTACATTCTGAGTCCCTAAGACTTTTTTTTTCAAGATTAAAAAAAATTCTTTTTTGAAAGTTGAATCTCATAAAAAAAAAGCAAAAAAAACTGTATGCCTTTGTTTTGTAAATTACACAGATATGTTTATGTACGGTACACTAGCGCTGTCATTTTGTGATTATGTCATTCGCTAATCACGTTTTATATTGCCACACGCCATTTATTTGCGTTAAGTATTGAATAAAAAAGAGAATAAATAAAAAGGATTTTAAAAATTATTATCATTATTAATTATCTTGTACAGGACCTTTGCAAAAATCCATCATACAGTATTCAATGGCAAATGTAATGTAGGGTTTGTTCATATACAGTTTATTAATATTTAATAAATATGTGGCATATTGCCACATGCCATTTATCTGCGTTAAGTATTGAATGAATAGAATAAATAAAGAGGATTTTAAAAATTATTATTAATTATCTTGTACAGGACCTTTGCAAAAATCCAAAGAACAGGGCTTACTCTAGCAGAAAGGTCCATTACAAACAAATAGTGAAAACCACTTCTTTGTAATCTTTTTTGTTCCATCTTTTGAATCACATTTGTTTTACAGAGACCAGTATTAGTCTTGACCACTTTGTATCTCTGGTACAGTAGAGTACAGTACTATACTGTAAGTACTCTTCAGGTGAAATACTGTACAGGGAGTGAACCATGGTGGGCCGACTGTATTGTTAGTCGTTCAAGCTGCTGGGTCACATCATATTCAATGGCAAATGTAATGTAGGGTTTGTTCATATACAGTTTATTAATATTTATGGTACAGAGAGACCTTCAGAATTATGATTATAATATGAAATATACTGTAAAGCAATATAGGCCTATATTATTATTATTATGTTCCATTTCCCTTTTTTTCAGGTTGAGTCTCCCAAGTTCAGTTCCGTTATCTTAACTCATGAACAATATGTGACCATTTATCCTGTTTGTCACATGACCAATTCACATTCTCAAGGGCCAACCAGAATGCTGCAAATAGAACCTATTGACCAATCTACCTGTAATTGGATGCTATAGTAATTTTTAGCTGAACTTGGAACCATCAACTTTCCGCTGGTTTTATGACATTACCTCAGACATTTTAATGGTCAGGAATAAAAGAAAAACTATTGTTCCACTTACCATTGATAAGATATTTTCTTTTTTTTGAACTTTTCTGGAATATTAATTTTGATTGAACAATGATGAAGTTGGATTTATTAGGCAGATGGAAGTGGGTCTGTTTTTGGAGTATATCTTTGTATATTACTTTTGTACCAGGTAAGTAGGCCTATAAATTATTATTTACAAATATTATATTATTAGGCAGTAAAAAAATGGATGTTGATGAAGAAGTTAAATTTGGATTGATTGGTTGGTTTTTGGACATTATATTTTTTGTTAATTTGCAGTGGCGGATCTAGGATTTAGCAATAGGGGGTGGATAATGCGATTTGCGAAGCATCAAGCGGGGGGGGGGGTGTTAAAAGTACAGTTAAAAGTCTTTTTAGAGCCAGGTACAGTATTTTGTTAATTAAGTTTACAAAACCATTGAAAAATCAATGCTGGTCGGCAGCCTACAGTATCAGTGCCAGTAGGATGGTGAGAACCCTGCTGTACTTTAACATTTGCTGTATAGTAGATTATAAAAGATTACGTAGGCCTACAGCATGGTAAATGTCCAAATACAGAGATAAAATTAACATAATGCCTAATAATAATAGACCATATCAATAATAATAGGCCCAATAGTAATGAAAAATAATAAATAATAATACAGTATAGCATGATGATGTGTAGAGAATAGAAAATAGCCATTATTTTGAGTACGGTACATCATTAGGTTATACAAGTTTACAGGTAAACATTTATAAACACCTGATATGTGAAATTAAATAAATTAACTTCTCTACGACGTACAGTACACCCATCGAAGAAGCTATATTGTTTTACTGTATATCTGTGCCACAGCTAAGATACTGTATAATAGTTGTCATTCGCTGGACAACAACCCTGGACAGGTGTGTACTCCACCCCGCGGCACCACAGAAGGCACTGACACGTTTAAGCAATAAGATAAGAATTGTACGCGCACATTTGTGTTGCCGAGAAGAAAATTCTACTACAGTTCAACAGTACTGTAGGCGATCAGGCATGCCTTACTTTACGTTGGAAGTCCTTTGCTTTACCAACAAATTTTTAACGTGTGAGAAAAACAGAATTTCCCAAGAGCGTGAGAAAAAGAGACAGATCGATCGCCTCTGAATGAGAGACATAGATAAGACATAATATACACTCAACTAACATGCATTTAAAATTTGTACAGCATACATGTTTTATAATCAATCGAAAAATCACCAATTTATTTACTGCAAAAGCGATATTATGTGTCCTTGAAATTTGGAAAATTTGACCTGGAATGTCCTGAAAATTTGCTTGCTTAAAAACATGAATGCTGTATTATGCAGTATGTGTATGAAAAGGCTATTTCTTTTAAATTCTTTGCACATCATTATATTACTGTTGGCTCACTCCAATACTACCTTGTCAAATCATGGTTGTAAATACTAACTGGTACATTTTTTTCTCTGCTAAGTTGGCAAGGGAAATTTTTTTTTTTTACATTTCAGTTGAACTTGAAAGTTTAACCATTTAATTATCTACTACTTTGTCTGTGTTAACTAGTAACAAAATTTAAAATTTAATTTCAATAGCTTCTTAAAAAAATATTATTCAGTATGTAGACAGCGCACCCTAAACAAGGACACAAGCAAAATGAATAATTTGGGATTCGAACACCTGACGTTAAAGATGAAATTGTACTGCAACCTACTGCACTATGCCAAGTGTTCCCACATACTGTAATATAATTCTCCCAGAAGTACTATATTATTAATGATTTTTAGATGTATTCCACCCACACAAAACAGATGCACTTGGATTTAACATCCCTTTTATTCATTTTTTCTATTGCACTTAAATACCAAAATGTTAATCAACCAGTAGGAAATTCGTAATTAAAATAGGATCGATTACTGTTTAGCCATACGGTACAATACTGCAAATTTTCGATTGAACTGGATGTTTTCAGTGTGAAACACACATTTAGGATAACGCAGAAAAGTCTGAACTGGGATTCTTTTGATGGTGAATTGGGGAGTACTATACACTGGAAACAATCGCCGACTGTTTTGCAAAAGTGTACTGCGTACATTAACGTGCACGTAACTATATTGCACACAGGGCAGCAGATTAAACATTTCTTCCAAAAGACAATGCACTACAGTAGTAAAACTCAGCATACTCAGCCCTGCAGTTGAAACAAAAAAAAAACAGCAGATAGAGTTGAATAGGGAACCATGTGAAGGTCACCACAGTCCAGAACAAACTTTTCAGTTCAACTAAAAAAAACTTTACTTGAGATTTTGAATTGTAAATTTTTTTATTTGGTACTGTATAAATATAATTTTTATTTTACAATTTCTTTCAATTATCATAGTAAAGTTAATGCCGTAGCAAGGATTTCCAACAGTGCAGGACAATATCAAGGTGGACCCGTAAATTAAAACAATGTGGACACCCACGCAAAAATATGAAAAATCTTAACCCATTTTCTTAAATTTTACCCATTTTAGGCTAAATATGAAAAATCTGGACCCATTTTTCAAAAAGTGGACCCATTTTATTGCATAAAATTACATAATTTGGACTTATTTTTAATAATGTGGACCTATTCTTTGTGGACACATTAGAAAAATTGTGTGGGACTGTCCCAGCTGTCCCAATAGCATTGATTAAAGTTGAAACATTTCAAGACACATGATCCTAAATACTGTTCCACATGACCAAACAGGATGAGAAATCATTAAAATTTACATATAGTCAATAATTAATTAGACTTTAGGGGCCTACAATCTGTTTATTTATACATACTGTACTGGACGTGAAGAGAGACAATCTCACACGATCTTAAGTACTGTACAATATACAGGTAATAAACAGACCCTACTCAAAAGTCATTTGGAACATTGTCAAAATGTTTTGCTAATTATCAAAAAAGATACTGGCCCCAAATACTGAGGTATTCAAGAATAGCCTAAATGCAGTACTCTATACTTACTACCGTATTCCATTTGCGGTCAGGTTTTGGCACTGCAATCGAGACACTAATCTCACCCATTAGAGTGGGACACAATAGTTCCATGATTCTAGGTTCACAAAGGGTTATGGAAATTCCAGATCATTAAATGCACAGAGAATATGTTAAGAAATAATAGTCATTTTATTTGCATATTGTCATTTTAAAACCATAACATTTCTTCATATTTTACAGCATTGTATCACATGACCACTACTACAGTAGTTCAAAGGTTGCAGACTGGATATATTTTTTAAAGTAAAAAGTTAAACTATTTCAACTACCAGCAAAAATCTATTGCTCTTTTGATTACAGTACAGTATAGAGTAACCTGTGCGTATAGTACAGTATAATTTTGTATGACTAGTGAGTGTAATATGATACTTGGTATCTGTTAATGATGCTGTGTGAAGGAGCAAATGGTTAAGTGTAATTTAAAAGAGGGTTTTTGAGATTTGTTTCTATTGTGTACTGTGTATGACCTTTTATTTAGGCCCACTGTGTAGCTAATTTATCAAAAATTTTAAATGTAAAATAAATAATTTCTTTTTGAAAATATTTTAAGAATGGAAGCTTTTTTTACTTTAGTTGGTGATTTAATAATAATAATTTAGATTTATATAGCATCTTACAATCCATTAATGAAAGCCCCAAAGCGTTTAACAATGATTATATGTATTTATTAATTTTAATTTTAATTAAGTTATTTTTAAAAATTATTATTATATTCTTTTTATTATAAATTTCAACAAAACACATAAAGGAGGAAACAATCAAAGCAGTGGTCAGCTAAACCAGCTAGGCATGCTGTTCACCCCAATGTAAGGGCAAATGCTCAGCGGGTACATAAATCACAGGCACCATACCTGTAAAGAAAACCAACCAAAACTAAGTATTGCGCCTTGAGAAACAAAAACAGTGAAATACTGCGAGGAAACATTAATGGTATAAGGCCCTATAATAAGCAATTAGTAGAGCTCCGCATAGTACACTATAGGAAAATTATTATACAGTACGAAGGCTAGATGTAATGCTTGAAAAAATTTCCTGAGTAGAGGGCCTGCAAGGCCCGAAGTAAATTTTTTGAATGTTTAGTGTACAATACATGCTCTACTAATTGATAGTCAATTGCTGTCTTAATTTTAATTTTTTGTAACCAACTGTTGTAGCAGTCATCGGTTGCTATAGTGATATGATCAGTATACATGTGCGTATTTACATTTTTACCTGTGCGTATGCTGATTTTTGCTCCTGCAGTACGTGTTTAATTAACTACACATCAGCAGTACAGTACGGATACGATGAATAACTATCGTAATTTGTATTGTGTTAGAAAGAACTTGTTTGTAATGCTATTTTCAGCATTCAAGAGAGAATACAGTCACTGACGCCCTTTTTAGTCGGTGCACGCAGACAGGTAAAATCGTGCAATGATTTCATAGCTAGGTCTAGGCTAGGCTACGGCCTAGTAGTAGTACAGTAGGAGATGGCTGTAGGCCTACATCTAAATTTGTTCCTTGAGTCTTTAAAATAGGTCTAGAATATTCCTATAAAAATAATACAGTATATATATATATATATA
>NW_022692852.1:428144-440606 GCF_011630105.1 Anneissia japonica | reverse complement strand
ATGCTTGAATGATTTTACCTCATTTCAAGAGATTGACCAATCACGATTGCAATATATTAGCTACTTTGGTCTCTTTCCTGTGCTCTCTATAAATGAAATGGTAAAGGGGTTCTTTTTCTATTGCATTTTACTTAGTTATAATGTATATGATCTGTTGATTGTGTTTTGTAAGATATTTTAACCTATTTAGAGTGTCTATTAAAACACCAACAATGCTAGCTGAAAAATCAAAGTAAAATTGTTCATTTAAAATACAATAATCATATAAGTTCACTTCGAAACAATTCACAGATTAAAAAAATTTACTGATGCACTGTTATTTTTACTACAGTTAAGAACCCGTACATTATTTAAAACTTAAAATTATTCCCCCATAGGCCTATATTACTACTGTACTAGTTTAACGCCAGCGTTAATATAGCGAACGCCGTTTGTGTGAACACTTGGGCATTTTAATCCGTGAATTAGCTTACGCCTAGCGTCAGCTACGCCAGTCTTACGCCGTGTGTGTGTGAACATAACCTAAGCCCGGAAAGTCCAGATGTTTTAGTAATTATAGCTAGTTGAGGAATGATTAATTATCACCTCAGGCTTGAGTTATCCGGTTTTCGAAAGTTCGTAAGATACTATAGAGTACAACAGTTGTGTCGTCACAACAGCAGGTGGCGGCCTTTATTGTCAACCAGACGTTTCTTATAAAATGTGTTCTTATAAAAAAACAAAAGGTGTAGTTTTACATTCATTGGGCCTGTTCCTATGAATAGTGCTGCTTCCTGCAGTGGATAACTATTCAGCTACAGTATCCTTGGTGGCCATAAGGTTGAGATTGACAGTGTCAGCAAAGTGTTTACTTTTGTTCATTCAGTACAAAGGACATCCTAAATTAATACAGTACTGTACTGTACAGTCATAACTAATGTTTTAGCAAGGCCATCTCTCTCTGCTTATGGAATTCATGCTTGTTATAAAATAAATTAGGAGATATAAATACAATTATTTTACATTGATTGATTGCAATGTTGATTAGAAATACCACATTTGGAGACAAAGGGCAAGCTGCTGGGTCATGAGTTGCTGCTCCCTTAACAGTCATGCTTTTCGAATGATTGCCCCTTTTACAGGAATCTTTGAATATAATTCATTTAATAGGCCAACACAATTATTTAATGTCCAACAACTTAACAACAAAATTTGTCTGTATTGAATCAAACAATTAAAAAATTGTAGTTTTAATTGTGAAACAGTTTATGCTAACAATATGAATTTCATTATTGCTGGACAGGCCTTTCCTAGAAAATCCCCATATTAAAAGTAAATCATTCAGCAATCATTTTGAATATATTGACAGCGTTATTTTATGTGTCATGACATTAAGCTATCTGAAGCTATAGGCATATGCACCCGCCGGTAATGTACTGTACTATAAGCTGTTGTATATCTGTGTTTGCCTTGGATTAATTTTTGATAAATGTATATCACACGTCCCAAAAAAATTGAGTGTGAAAAGCTGCATAACATTCTCTTTGATCAACCCAAGGTGTGTGGCAAGTGTACACTACAACGAATGTTGCCCAGGAAGAGTAATCAGAAGAGTTAAATGCAAACAGTGTGAGACTCTGATCTCCCTCAGCGCATGCATACCTGTGTACTTTTCACTGAATATATCTACGATTAAACTAACAACGTACTGTATGCAGTGTCTTATATTAAAACCTATATCGAGTACAGTGATAAGCGAACAACAGTATCAATTGACCAAGGTAGAGTTACCGAGCATCTCAATCACAATTAATCCAAATTCAACCAAGCAATTTATACTTCGTAATAATGTGTGCCGTCACTATTCTTAATATCAAGCATACTGTAAATGTCATCAGGAATGTAAAATCTTTTCCACTATCTTAGCGAGTTTCAGAATCATGTTGGTCGATGTTTTGACACTTTCATTGAATAGATTAAAAAAAATTTTGACCTGTATTTCTCTCTTTCATTTGCGTTTGTTAAGGTTGTTGTCACCACCATTCTAACTTATTGTGCTTACTTATAGTGCTTATTCGGTAATGATCTTCATGACCCCGGCTTGAACTTTCAGACTTTGATTGACCTCCAATGTTTACTAGATTATTCATGAAAACAAAATAGCATAGCAGTAGCATGGAAGAAAATATTCTAATTGGAATTTAAAACTGATGAGGAATTTTGTGCAAATGTGCTTTTGTAACTTGGGGTACTAATTATATTGTGTTTTTTTTATGTCAATTTTTTTTTCTATTTTGACCTGATGGGGAGTGCCCTTGCACCTTGTACAATACCAAGGTTTAACACTTTATTATACCACCTCCATGATTAACCTCAGCTGTTTTGGGAGCTAGCCAAGGTACAGTACAATTTAGTACTGTTTTTTAACTGTCAATACTGTACATACGTATCTAGTCCATTATTTATAGTGGCTCTTGGCCTTATTTTGGGTGATTTCCCATAAAAAAATATTATTGTTCTTTTACATTTCCACTTGAAAAAATGGTCAAAATGTTAATAGGTTTGTCATTGAGGTTAGTCATGCATCACTAATACAGTAATTGAGAAAGTGGGGTTTCTATTCTATAGATTTAAACCTGTATGTACAATCAACAGTATCTTTCCTACTGATTTTTTTTCTCACTTCAATTCAATGCATACTATCAATAAACATTTGCAAAATTTTGTCTCCTGTTTTATTCATGCATGTAAAATGTCTGAACTTTTGTGTTTCTCAACTTTTTTTTTATAATTCTGAGACATGAGATTTTTGGGAAGTTTGAATGTTGCTTTTTAGTTTATGAAGTTATTCACAGTTAGGTACAAAAATACTCAAAAAAGGTCTGCAGTAGCCAACATCGGTAAATATCTTGATTGATTGTAGCCAAAAAGTAGGCTTACGTTAAGGCCCCTCCTTTATTCCGCTACTGACTGTTGGTCCCAAATGGCCATTGTGAAGCGATTGTGTCTAAAAATTTGCTCAAACCCATTTTATTTGGGGTAAACGATACTTTATTACACCCGATTATGGTCATTTGCATCGCAACAAAATGCCTGTAAAGGGTGTGTGCGGTGATGTGTGCGGTGTTTCTTTTTAGGTAGTTTTAAAGGTTAATGGTAACTTTTGGTTGTCCTTTCGATGCGCCTTAAGCACTACTGCAGTGGATACTGTACAGTATATGTGCGCTTTATTATTCTTATAAACGAAAGTGCAGGTATTAAAGTCAGAAGCCTTGCCTACATTTTCATCCTTTTTCTTATCGATTCAGTTTATTCATAATATTAAAACAAGTGGTAAATGGTTTTTCATAATAATTTTGGATTTTGATTATTGTAGAACATGATCATTTTTTTAAATCTTTAAATTAATTAATTTCCCTAAATGCGAGTATACAGTCAGTATGTCATCCTTTATGGTTAGAGTATGCCCTCACTAATTATGAAAATGCTGTGTGTGTGTGAATACTGTAGGCAAAATATAGACATAAAAAATACCTGTATACTGTATCACAGAATAAAATGTAATTTATGATTGAGAGTTTATGTACAGTATAGTATACTAAACAGCCCACTTTCAGGGCTTTGTGATTTGAGTTGAGTGTACACTCCCACACCATTGCACACTTGTGCTCCTCTTCTGGGGTCTAAAAAATAGTGCACCTTGGCATTAAAATTAAACATGTTCAATCTAGTTCAATAAACATAAACTACAGTACTGTGGCTGTGTTTTCTCGTAATGTGTTTTGTGTTGAGTTTGATGAATGCAGTAATACTAATTATTCTACAGATGCTTGTCCCTCCCCCACATAATCACTTACTTAAAAAACAAGGTACAGCATTCTTCAAATAACAAGCCCTGCATTTTCAAGGGTGCTATGATGATGATCTTCATTCATACTGTATATAATAGTTTACCCATATTGTGTCAACTTTGACTTGTGATCCAAATATCTTCTCTTAGTCTTAATGCTCTTTTCACATAAAGTTTACTGTAAGCCATCATATACTGTGGGCATACTATAATGTCATATACCCATGAGATAATACCAGGGGCGTACCGTGGGGGGGTCGATGGGTGCGGTCGACCCCCCCCTTTTAAAGAAAGTGCCCTTTTAAATATGATTTTTTTTTTTAATCTAGCATAATTAAACTGAGCCTATCATGAAGGTAGTTAATATCAAAATAAATTATCCTTCGCCTAAAAAAATGTTTGGTGGCCCTTCCTTTTAATATTTTGATTTTTTGTCTTTTTTTTAAACAATCCATATAAGGTTATACATTTTTAATCAACTTGATATCTCTAAGCCCTGTCTCTTATACTATTAAAATATAAAATTGAAAGGAAAACGTTAAGAAATAAACGCATACAAAATGTTACTTTAAGTAATTATATGTTCCCTATATCATTGTTTATTTTTCAATACAGTATATACATTTATAACTTTATTTTTTTTTAAAATTAAAAGTGGGACGATCCCACGAAAAAGAAAAAAAACTCCTTTTTTTCAATTCTTTAATCTGAAATGGCCCGTATTCAGGAGTTCCGCAATCCAATAGGCTGGTGGTATATTGAGTGAATATAGTCTGGTGTTGCCCAAAAACTACGTTTACAATTAGGCCTATTTTGTCAGACTTGGTATTGAACTTAATGCAATAGAACGTAAAAACGTAAATTTTCCCCTTTTGCGGCCCCCTAGCCCCAGCCTAGATGCTCGCTTCACTCACGAATAACGCACCCCGCGAATTCTGAAAGCTTCGCTAAATTGCTCCGACTTCAGCTTGCCCCCTGCGCTTTCGTTTCGACCCCCCTTAGATTTTTCACCGTACGCCCCTGAATACTATTTGTCACATTGACAAATGTGGACTGAACTTGGTATAACTATGTACTGTAGTAGTAGTACTGTAGGTAAGATGTATTATCATGACAATTATTAAACATAATTATAAAAAAAACACTGTTTCTGTGGTGTGGTGTTCAGTAGAAGTGAACTTTTTATTGCACTTTATTCTATTTCTGTAGAGTTCAATTTTAATCATTTCAAGATAGTACAAAGCACTTTTCTGACCTTTCTCATCTTTCTAAAAAATTATTATACAATAAATTATGATTCGACATTTTGAGATCATCATCGTAATTCTTCTTCATGAAATAGCACACACATACTAACCTTTTTACTCAGTGTGTGGTTTTTACTCTTGAGAAAATTGTAAAAAAATGGATTATCTGGGCTACCCGATAATCTGCATGATTACAGTAAAATATATAAAATTATTATTATTTTGGCTTTTTAAACAGATTCTGGTGATCCCTCTGTATTCTGTCCTTCATGTAGTACCAAAATAGACAAATTTCATACCCAGATTTAAATTAAAATTGAACCATTAGAATTATGTTAATATATGAGGTAATTGCAGCAATTTTCATCTTTTTAAAATTTTGTTAAGCTTTAATCATTTTACAGTGCAAATATCAGTAGAAGGTCAGATATGTTCATCATTTATCAGAAATGATTATTTTGCTAGGAAACAAAAAAACTAACCCCAAAATCCAAACCGATATCAGACCTAAAGTCTGAACGGATGTCTGAACAAAAGTCTGTCGAGTGAATCCTTAAGAGTATTTAAACCAGATCAACCAATAAAGATGATTAACATTGACTACACTGTACATGCACTTTAAATTTGACTTAAGTAATGTTGTATTTCTCACGTAAAATAATTTCATTTAACCAGTGCATTTAAAGTGTTATGTATGAGGGGTATTAATAAAATTTTATTTGGGAATATTGTTGCAACCTTTACAGTAAGGTACAGTACTTACTTTTGATTTTCATCTTTTTATTCAAATTCTAGTAATGAACCCCTTTAAATGTTATCTCTCAAACCACTCAAACTGTATCTGATTGATGGCCGAGTACCTTAACCTTACTTACACACAGTTATAGATGTGTTGTAAATGATGCTGTTTTATGGTTTTATCAGTTATTATTATTTGATTAGCTGTTGACCTTAGTTATAAATAGTATGTGCCTCATAAGATAATTATGTAATATTATGCTAAGTACAGTACTAATAACATACCAAAATATTGTTAAAATACCATTTATAGTAGAAACCCTCATTTACGTACGGGACGTACGTAAAATCGGAGTAGTGTAAAATTCCTATGTATTTATGCTACCGATATGCTAGGCTGGGCTAGGCTAGGATTTAAAATCATCGCATTAGATCTCTATTGATTATAATAATATTTTTTATTAATAGGAACCTTGAAGATCAGTACTAATGTGGCATTCATAGCCAATATTTTAATAATCAGGAAAAAATTATCAGAATCTTGGTATTGGAAAGCATGGTATACTGTACTGTAGCTCCATTAAGTTAAATTTTCATTTATAACATTTGTAATGTATATTCTACTGTGCCTCATTAATCAGTGGGAGCCGTTGGCAAAATTGAAGTAGGGGTTTGAACATTTCGCTTGTTTTACCTATCCAATATATTTGTCTCTCTCCACCCAGTAGTATGTACCTGGGAGGTTAAAAAGTCAGCATGGAAAAGAACTGGTCACACTACCACACAGTGCTGAGGCTTATTACGATGGGCTCCTAAACAGTTCATTTGTTTTACTGTACAGTATATTCAGATGATGAAGATGGGACTACCTTTACTGTACCTTCATCGTTATCATAGTTAAATATATGTCAATCATTCAATTTGTTATTAAATTGTTCATTTGACTGTATGATACAGTATATGGAATGTCAATAATATATTATTGGCATGACATTGATAATTCACTCATTTTTTTCTCATTGTTCAGTTGAACATGAACATTATTGTAGGTATGATGACAGCATGAATACAAAAGCAATGAAGTGTGTGAATTAATATTGATTAGATACAAACTCAGAATTACTGTAGGGTGGCAGCTCCATAGAATATGTATGTATCTACTTTACGCTGAACACCAACTACAAAGAACAATATTAACTTTGTGGCCTTGCCCTGTGACTTCAACATTTAATCACATTTAGACCACTACTGTATGTACTATTGCTATTTATCCATTATTTTATTTTTTGGTAGAGCATACTTTGTATAAAAAAGTAAGGGTAAAAAGGCAATGAAATAAAGTAATCTACAGTATGTATGAAGCTATCTGGAATTGAATACCTCTGTTTATATATACCTGTTCATGGTTCATCAATCAGGCCAGTGGGCACACTTATGTGTAAATTTACATATTCCTACAGTAGGAACTTGCTTGCATATTAATGTTAGCCTGTGCATACTGATAATCTGCACACTCAAAACCTTATTTCTTGACCAGTTTGTATGTCACATAGAAATTACATGATCATTAGACATCTGTACTCAAAGTCAATTTGGTTGCACATGGTCCTTGGATGAAATAACAAAGGTGAGGTCTCACCACGAAATGAGACGCATTGTTGGTGAAATCATATTGAGATATTCACCAAAACAGGCCAAAATCAACATTTTTACAAAATTTTTATTTTAATGTTTTTGAATAACTTGATACTTATATTTTATGATTGTATACTTTGTAAGTGAATTTTCTTGCCAAAACAGTGTTCTCTGCACATATTCTGTAATTCTAGTCATATTATTTGTACAGGTTAGTTTATCTTTGAGGCCGATTTTCTCAAATCTTGGTTCTTATACACCTAAACTTTAAATGCTAATACATCTCTGAATTTACTTATAGTAGGGAAGCCATTCAAAGACCAAATGTAAGCTTATAATGTGATCTACCCAAATATAATATAAACTCAATTTTTGAATTTCTAACCATGAGACTCATTTTGTGGCGAGACCTCACAGTGGCCCAGACAGTACCTCAGACAGTACCTCAGTAGGTAATCTTTGGTCAAAGGTCCAATGGAAAAACTGTTGTGCTGTTGGTTGGATATATCACACATTCTCCCCGAGGCATTAGTTTCTAAATTTTTAGTTTTTCTCTTCCCCAGACAAACCACTAATATTGCTCAGGAGGTAATGATTGATGTTTAAGATATTTTATTTTTATATAAGCTGATGTTTGAGACATTTTATATTAAAATAATTTTCTTAGTCAAAGGGTGTGTTTCTACTGATAAACACAAAATAATTTATTTTTTAAAACCCTTTTTTTTTTACCAGACAGCCTGCTGGCGTTGCAACTGCATTTTTTATTTTTCGAAAATCGGTTTTCGTGACGGAAATTACGTCACCATTTTGTTTATACAACACGTTTTCCTAACTGTATAGGATAGTATCTTTCTCATTCGTGTCATGATGACAAAGAGTAAGATACGATGTGGGGCGAGAAGGCAAATGTTTTCGGCTGTTCAAACTGGTCCCGTTTCTACTGCGAGAATAAAAGCGATTTTTCGAAAAAGCGATTTTTAATCGATTATTTCTTTCCAGTAGAAACAGGCCCAAAGGCACAAACATATTTTCTTTCAGGTATGCACATACAGAAGGCTAGTTAGAATGCTGACATTACATTTTTAGCCAGTAGCTTATATGCCTTATCAGAGTTCATAGTTTACATACTGTACCTAGATAAATATTACTCAGCTTATAAGGTGCCAGCAAATTCCTACACCTTTAGGGAAATGTTTTGCTTAACAATGTTGCACTGAGTATTTTGTTGATTTTGTGCACAGAACTGGGTCAGGTTATGTTAACATTAGTATCTCCTGTTACACTGTTGTTTAACCTATTTCCTGCTGTAAATGAGAAACAGTCCTATTATGATAATATTAATAACAACAAGGTATACAATGGCTTGGTTCTCACAAGAGCCTTAGTATCCGAATCGGGAGCTAACCGTTAGCGCTAACCGTTAGCACCTGCGTGAGAACGCCCGATCGGTTAGAGCTAACCGTTAGCGGTATCCGAATACGCTAACGGTTAGCAAGCGCTATCGGTTAGCAAGTTAAGGGCGTTTCTGTCATCAACCAATCACACGTACGCATTTACAATTTCCAGTTTCTTATTGGCCAGTGATTCGATCATCATATTGTTGGTATCTGGATCAGGATTTTCTCGCATGGACGCACGGCAACTAACGGTTAGCAGGATCCGGATCCTGCTAACCGTTAGCTGCCGTGTGAGAACATAGCCAATATTCACTTACCTATGAAATAGCCACAACAAGCAATGTTGTAAAAACTGCTACCAAAAAAATACCTAAAAAATGAAGTGAAACTTGGTAATTTAAAAAGAATTAACAATTATATTAGGCTATGGTAGTCACAAAAATAATGTTTTCATTGATTTTGTTCAGTAAATCAACAGTAAATGAGTGAAGAAAAAAAAAGGTAAATCCTATTTTTCCCCAGTGTTTAGTATTCAAAATTTATTTAAAACATTTTATTTCATTTCATTTCCTTTCATTTTGTTCAATATCAAAATCACAGTCGAAGACTGAATTGTAAATGATACTTACAATAACAGTAGTATAAAACAGTACAGAACAGTAATATAAAAATATCAAGGATTAATTATTAATTAACAATATACATATACTGGTGTCACATCAAGCTGTGACTCGATGTGTATCTACTGTACCTTCACTTCAGAATGACTGGAGTCTAACCAAGTTTCTTATTCATGAGCACGAAAGTACAGCTAGTGCAAAATTGGCAGACTGGCCTACGTACGTCATGTGGCATTAGCGCGAACTCTCGTACCACAGACACTCACTAGGCCCAATTTTACTCGGAAAGGTAGGTGTTGAGCACATGGTCAAGATATTAAGGCATCGGCACAACGAACAAGCGAACAAACGAGGACAACGGTAGGCCCAGAAGAGTGGAGAAGCCTGTAGTCCCAATATCCTCCCACCAAATAATTACAGTAGGAGTAATTTCGTCGCTCCACATGTTTGTTGACGTTTCAGCTTGTAAGCCTAGGACGTGAAAAAAAAGGACTAATCGTTCTCACGTGATATGAGCTAGCTTTGCAGTGGTTTAACCTTGAGTTCACCTTTCACCTGATAATCGCTTTTTTGTTTTGCAGCTAAAAAGTGCACAGCCAAAATCGGTTATTTGCCGTTCAAACACACTATCCATTGCCTGTTTTTAATTAAAAAATTTTAATCGCTTTTTTCAAACTGGCCCCGTTTCTACGTTATTTGAAAAAACAATTTTTAATCGTTTTTTTTCCTTCTCAGTGCTAGTGTGCTTACATGTATAATAGCAGTAGTACTTTTGACCCACAATTGACCTTGAACTCATTAGTTTTATGTTGAGCAGTTTTGAACTTTGGTGAATGCAGGAAAATGATGTGAATGATAATATATTAAAAATGTGTAATGGGAAAAACCAACACAGTATCAGCCTGGTCTCTTTAGGTCAGTTAATAGATGTACAGTAGATTTAGTGTAGAGAATTAGAATTAAATCCTAATAGGAAAAACAAAATATTATCTGAATTTATATTGTTATTGTGTATTAATGCAATAAATGAGGATGAATGTGCCCTAATTGGAAAATCCAAGGGAATATACATCAAGGTCTCACAGCTCAGTTTTCATAAAAGAGGAGGTCATGAGTTTAAATCCCAATTTTTCTCAATTTTTGTTATTTTTATTTTACCATAAAACTGAGTATATTTTTAAAATAAAAGTTAATGTGAATATGCATTAAAATATAGAATAGTATATCTAGTTCTAAGATGGTAATTTTCCTTTTTTTAATATGATGATGAAAAATTATTAATTGTGTTCATTACAGTACTGCATTTATTTGATTTCAGAATGTGAAGCTGATGTTCAACCCTGTTACATAGGATCACTGTCACTGCTTCAAGGGTCATGGGTCGCAGCTTATGATGACCTTGCATCACATATCTCAGGTTGTACTGTTGCATACAATTCGTCTACCTCAGTTGTGGCGTATGTGTTAAGTTTGACATCGGCAGGACTTGCTAAGCCGAACTTGGAGAAGCAACCAGTGGTCTTGAACATTGAACAGACCCCCTTTGCTATGTTGCAGTCATCGGCAAAAATTGTATTTGTGCTTAGCTCATCTGATCCAGTTTCTTGGGATATCCGAATGACAACACTTTTTAAACTACCAAGTTTTCTTGTATTTGTAAGTATGGACTTTAAATTTTTGTAAATTTGAAATTCAAGGATATCTAAAAGTATAATTTTGCCAACTCTAGAAAACCACATTTTGCATAATGACATTCTGCAATTTGATAAGATATTTCAATAGTGAAGCATACAAACAATATCTTAATATACAGAGCAAACAGTAAACAATAAACTAATCATCTAGTACAATTATATAGGTTCTGTGAAGCTGTGTCTACTCTATCACATTTTATGTGACAATTTTGTATGATGTGCCCATATATAGACATGATGATGTCATATTACGCCCATATATTGGTAGTGTGGAAAGAGCTTAAAAGATGATAATTTGAGTACTTGACAAGGTTGACTCCTATAATACTGGTTGAGATTTACACACTGTGGACCAGTTTGGTTCATTCATTCATTATTGTCCAAATATAGAAATATAATTTATAATTAATAATTAAAATCAAATATACTGGAACTCTCCACATAAACAAAGTGTTGCACTAAAACGGATGGTGGGAATGCCAGTGTACAATTGTTTATCTCCAGCCGTATTGTCCAAATATAGAATATAATGTCATAATTAATATTTGAAATCAAAAGGTATTAGAAACACAAGATAGAAATCTCCACATAAAAAAAGTATAGCACTAAAATGGATGGTAGGAATGCCAATGTAAGATTGTTTATCTCCAGCCATATGTAGCACCCCATTTAAATAGAGCACTAGAGATAAACAAACTTCATCAACTGTCAACTGTGGATGCGCTATGGTGATGTACGGTGTAGGATGTTGCTTTGTGATAAATTGCAATGCAAAACTATGAAAAAACATCACTAGTTGGTATTTTATCTTTTCCCAAAGCATAAAGAAAGGCAAAATGTTGTATGGAGATTTTTTGAAAAATAAGTAGAATATTTACAGTTACATTTTATGAATAAAATATAGTAATTTCACTTAAACTTAAGAATAATTTAATTACATGCGGGATGCGCATTCGGTTCTGGGTACTGTACATGTATTGCAATGAACTGACCACCAATAGTGTAAAGAGAAGGGCGCCGCATACGTCTGGAGATGCGTAAAAGCTTCACATTTTGCTATGCAATATTTTTAGTATCTTTGTTAACAAAATACTGAAAGTAACCAAATCATACAAAGTAGTTATTACCAAATTGTTTAATCAAAGAAGCAATACAATATCAATTAAGCATTGTTAGTTCCTATGCATGTAATGCAATAGGAACTATTGTAATCACTCTTGCTATTTCCTATGTTTTTTATTGTGTGTAGTGTGTATGTGTGTGTGTAGACATTTATGCAAATGCGCATGCGTCAAAGAA
>NW_022692852.1:427363-428113 GCF_011630105.1 Anneissia japonica | reverse complement strand
TGCGAAGATCGATGTGAAGTTTCTGCAGAGTTCAGTCAGGGCTCACGCTAACCGACAGGAATGTCGGCATGGATGAAACTATTTTGGTTTTACGGCAAAAAAATCATCTGCTGTAGGCATAGGTATTTTGAAGAAGGCCTAAAATAAAACTAAAATGTTTTAACACTTGCTGAAATACATTGTTTCTTCATTTAGATCTCCATTTTTCACTTAGTCCATGCGACGTTTTTTTCTGTTGTATACGTATGAGTAGTCATATGAAGGTACTATATCCCCGACAGTTGGCTGTGCAGCAATGTATCCCTTTGAATGCAAACTGAAAACAGGTGAAAATATAAAGGCAGCCGACTGTCGGGTACATAACGACTATCTAGCTTTCCACAAAAACATGAGGCCTAAGCTAGGCCTTACTGCGATGCAAGGGTAGGCCTAGTTAGATCGTTCAATCAATGATATCGTGTTATCGTCTAATACAATTAAATAATGTGTGTAATATTTAAGAATGCACCACGTGGGTCGCTTTCTTTGTTATGCGGTTGTAGTGTAGTATACGTAGCAGAGTGACGACAGCAAGCTAAGCCTAGCCCAGGGCACAGATCGTGTACGTTCTTGATAATCGTAATGAAAACTTCGGGTGATAGACGATTGGGCCCAACTGGTGTGGACGATCGGACCCAAGATATTTTCAAATAAATTGTAGTCCTAATAGCAGGCCACTGCCAGCACCCCACTTCCGATATCGTTCCAAAC
>NW_022692852.1:382385-426577 GCF_011630105.1 Anneissia japonica | reverse complement strand
TGTATACATATATATATATATATATATATATATACACACGTATATATACTTCTAAAAGTCGTGTATCATGCATAGGAACGTTGACGCCTGCAAGGCTCTGGTTTGTAGTTAGTCAATTTGTGTGATATATAGTACAGTATATATTTCATAATTGTAGACTATAGTAATTATTGTTATTAGATGATTCACATTATAAAATAATAGTAGACATTGTGCTGTGAACTTGCTGATCACCAAAATTCCTATTTTGTACACAGTTGTTGACAATGCACCCGAGTATTTAGCCTTGGCCATTAATGAAAGGGGGAAAATCACCACCAACCAACCTTGATTTTCAAAAGTCACTGCTAATATAGGCGACAACGATTTCATCATGTAGTTTGGAAATCAACAAAAACTGAATTTTTTGATAGCAATTTAATGTTTCACATTAAAAGTCAATAACAAAATGTATTATCCAATCTACAGTTGTAATGCTTTTCAATTACAAATTTAAAAAAAAAAGGATGCAACTTTTTCTTGTATCAAATTCTACTTAATTCAAAGTTGCTGTGTAATGGCAGATGGAAGAAATTTGCTGACAAACAAGTGGGAAGTGTTTAACAAAATACTAATACCAAGTAAATGTACATAGTACTGATTCTAGATGATTACTGTACAGCATTGTACATAATATTACTATGAGAAGTCACCTCTATAAATACAGTAATAGGGTACCGGTTTTAGATCGTCTGTACTTTTTGTTTTAAAAAAAATCAATTAAACAATTCCATCATCAATTTTTAGAAAAAGATAAAAATAAAATGGCAACAAAAAAAATCCCTCAAAAGAGCTTCTACCTATTGTGTTTGAATTACAAAATATTTTAACATTTACAAGGTCAAATGAGAAACGTTGATGTTATTTTCAGATTTTACATAGATAACGATCAAACCTTGATCAGGCTTTTTATATAAAAAAAATAACAATCATGAATATTTGAATATATGAGGCTTAATACAACAACACATATTCAGTTATCCGAATGCTCTTGTAAGAGCTTTTAAGTGTAATTCTAATCATAATTTTTTATGAAGGTCATCTTAAGTGTTGCCAGGTTATTATCATTATCATATTTTATTAAATGCTATACTGCATTTAGTGCTGTTCAATGACTACATGGGTGATAGTAATTTATAAAAGTAGCTCTTGCCTTGTACACCCTATTTAATGGAATTCCATTGCATTTAAACTGTATACTACTGTATGGACTGTTTATTTTTATTTTTTTTCTATTATTTTGGTTTTTTTTGTAGCTATGTCTTTTTTTCCTTTATTAACTTCATGCAAATTGGGGTGGGGTGTTTGCTAATGCTATCTAAACATTTTATTGAACTTTTTTTATTTATTTTTTATTTATAATGCCATGTCCTTTCTTTTTTTATTAATGCCATGTCCTTTTTTTTTTTTACGCATAATTTTCCAACATCTATTTAGAAGCATTGTAGCATACAGTACAAATAAAGAGTCAAATTCTTAAAGTGAAACAGGCCAAAACAAATTTTTCCCCAAAGTCATGTGGGTGGGAATAATACTCTAACAATTGTTTCATGGCGCTTAACATAAAAAATTACAGTTTATAAATTGATTTGATTTGAGTTTTATACAAGAATCTCGAGACTTACAATTAACATCAAAATTGGATAAAGTAGGGAAGACAATGTGTTTAAAAAAGGAATAAAGTATTTAATGTGTATTTTCCAAGATAACTCAATAAAGCCCAGTGGCTTATCTCCATTGGGGACCATACTGTATACTACAGTATACTGTATATCAATCTCTATATTATAAATATGCCATTTACATTATAAAATTACCAATTACAGTGTATCAAAACAAAATTAATGATTCTACAAGTATTTTTGGAAGACTATTTAGATAGGTGGTTTTAGTCACTTTTTAGACACTGCTATATAAATCATATTATTATTAAACCGTAGTAGATTGTGAAAGTTTGTGAGTCCAAAGTTCCTTATTTTTCATATCCCTGGAGAGTTCAGATGTGTGTTTGTTACAATTTGTTTACCTCAAATTACAAACAATGATAGAATATTTGAATTGCATTGTAGCAGTTTTTTTTCCCCTTTACTGTGTATTCTACCTCATATACTCTAGATCTCATCTTTGTCACACACCACAATATCTGAAGTATCAAGACTTAAGGCCTGTTTATACTTTAACAATAACGATAAAAAAGCTAGAAAGCAATTGTTCATATAGAAAATAAAAGAAATGAGAGAAGTTTTTACATTGAACGATTCGATGACGATTTATCAGTGAAATTGCGCATGCGTCAGAAAAAGTTTTCCAACATTTTGTTTTGACCTCACGACGTGAAGTTCCTCAGTGGTGGTTCAGTCACCTTCTTCCAGGTTTTTGCTTTTGATTAGCGTCCCTAGTTGCTTGATAAATAATAAGTGACTTTGATATCTCTAGAGCGCGTCACATGTCATAAGGTCAACCGGATCAACTTTTTACCCGCGAGATGAGACAACAGACTAGGTTGCTGCATGCTGCTGGAGGCGTGTATAATAGCACCACTTGCCAAGGGCGGCGGGGAGATAGCGAAGCATTTATTTAGGCCTATACCTGATATGTAAGTATAGTATTCATTTTCCCAATATTCAAATGCAAAGAATTAACTTTTCAAGGTAAACCACCACAACACAAAATCCACCCAACCTCATTGTCTGAAAATAAAACATGCATCATGCATAGGAATGTTGAAGCCCGCAGGGTTCTGGTTGTATAATTTTCATGGTTAGAGGCACATTTTATATTTGAGGTCTGCCTATATCAAGTCTTAAATTTGGCTTCACTCGATGGCTCCCGCTGAAATCTGGTTTAGGATTCTCTTACTAATGCACTGAATGTGCAGGCTCTACACATTATGACAAAAGGTTGACAAGGGGTTGCACTATATTTGCCAATATTCAGTACACAATAGGAGGTGCCTGAGGTTTCCAAGTAAAAACGTGGTCGTATTTTCCTGCCCATAATTTATGAGTTCCTGTTTGGCATGATTCTATAGATATATATCACTGTCATTATCAACTTCTTGAAGTGTATCCAATGGTAATAGTAGTGCTGAAGACCTTTATTCCAAGTTTGATGAATTTACTGGCATGGACATTTGTTTTGAAACCTCTTTCCCTGTAAATGTTTTCCCTAGATGGCCAAAAATGCATTCTGTTCCATTTTAGTCAGTATTTTTACAATTAAAAATTTGTTACAATTCTTACTTTTTTTCGTTAATAAATATACTTTAGCCAGGCACAAGGCAGCAAATGTTCTTTGATCCTATCTGGACAGTGTTTGGTAAAACAGCAACATATTCATAGTGTTACAGAGCACATAGTTCAAATGAAGTAATGTGGTTCAGGTATTTAACTATTATAGTAGCTTACCCATATTTATGTATCTCTACTACAGTACCTGCTTCTTTAAATTCCAAATACAACAAAGGTACTCAGAAGTTGTAAATTGGTTATATTATGTGTACCTTGGAAAGCTTATTGTTGACTAATGACTGAATGTATATTCGGTAATGAGGCCAAATCAATGAAGCATCAATTTGCTAATAATGCAGAACACAAGCCACTAGTTGCCAAATATAATGGACAGTATATGAACTTTCCTTTGCAACATTACAAATTTTAAGTAAGGTTCTAATAAATAATGACTGTCTTTGGTCAATTACAGGGGCGGATTTAGAGGGGGGAGGGGCCTCCCCCTTTTGGCAAGTTAAAAAAAAAAAAGAAAGAAAGAAAAAGAAATACTTGATCACAAAAAATGCCTCGGCTCCTCCTGGATCCATCCCTTAATTACTGCTTGTTTTACATTTAAAAATCATCATCATCATAAATTCATTCATTCATTTAAAGTGATCTGTGAAACTTGTGGTATTGCAAAATTATTGGTTAGTTCCTAATGATGTCAGGCACAGTGTATGCTGATGTAGAACAGGTACGGTACACCTAGCTTCAGGGATCCCAAGTTTGAAAACCAAAAAATAGGGAGATTTTTTTCGTGAAGCGATCGCCTCCTGTAGTGACGCCTTACGACGCGCTGTGCGACATGAAAGTATTACACAAAATGAAGAAAACAAACAATTTTCATTAATTTGTTTACTTTTATTTAACAATTTTACATTTGTTTACACATTGCAGTTGGCCTATATAAATTTATAAATATTATTATTTATTCAAAATTTTGCTAGTAAAGCATTCTTGGCAGCAGTCAACAAGGCTTTGCTTGGTTCATTGGCATATTAGAGGCTATGGCTGATTTACTACATCTCTTCAAAGAACATAGAATTCTAGCAAGGTAACTGCAACTTGCAAGAAAAAACATTAAATCCTGCCTCGCTAGGCTCCATTATCTGTACGTGCGTAGGCCTAAGGCCGCAGTCACGATCACCACTACACACAGACGCCCACTCAACACAACACACATACCCTGCAGTGCAGATAGAGCCTAGGCCTACATGTATTTCGGGATTGATATTAAAATAAACTTCATTTTTCGGAAGACTACTTAGTACCACAACCTACTAACTATGATTTTTTTAGTATTGTTATTAAAGAATTGAAGCTTACTTGAAAGAAAAAGTATTTTTTATGCACCGATTCTACAAAGTTCCAAATCTTCGCGGCGAAAAAAACTTTGGGCATCCATTCCCATGTGATTTCTAATTTTGTTAATTTGTTGAAATTTATTTACTCAACTGACAGCCATCTCATTGATTGAGGTCGGCGCGGATGAAAAAGATCGTAACATGGAGGATAAACAAGGCGATTCTACCACGGATCTAGGCCTGCCTTGCCATGGAGTTGTTATTTTGATAAACAACTTAAATAACAAATCCCTGGTCTTGTTTACAACATTTTAAGGCTGAGCGAGCGCCATAGTATATTGGCTTAAGATAAGAAATTTTGTTTCATTGCTCTATGACATCATGGAAATCACATTTTTTGTGAAATTTTCGGGATATTTAAAAAAATCGGGAGATTATTAATAAAAATCGGGAGGGCGGGAGACGCCCTCAAAAATCGGGAGAAACCCGCGATTTTCGGGAGACTTGGGATCTCTGTAGCTTAAACATAGTAACTGCATTCTCAGTCAAATTTTGATACATCAAACACATTCCTAGACTGTCAGATCAAAACTTTTGTTATGATATTAACTTTAACTTTAAATCAGTAATTTATTTTGTCAGTCGTAACACATGGCCCTATTCCACAATACTAGTATACTGTAAATCAAATCATTGCAAATATTAGTGCATGATTTTGACACATAGTCTGTTTCCATCGTTAAACATCACTCAGTTTCATAGCCAAAAATAATTCCAAAAATAACACTGGGTGTTGTATATAATGTAGTATTTTCTTGTTAAGTGTAAAATTATACCGTCTTATGATTTGAATCATAGGGCATGTTTAATAGGCTTCAGTATGATGAAAATTATAATGTACCTACAATAATCATATGCATGGATTATTTCCAGCTCCTCATGATGCTTACTATATGTATTGAAAATGTGCTTATAAGCTACATAATACTTACTGTAAGTATTTTCAAAATTTTTGGAAGTGATACTGTACCTCTCTCTAGGGGATGCGACAGCAGGGGGAGGGCAGGGCCCCGTCGGGGAGAGTTGCTCCCTCTCCAAAAGCGTTTAAATAAGTCTTTGAAACCCCTAACTTGTCATAGTTGCGAGGGGATACACCCGCAGGATAATTTCTGAGAGATTTCGAGCAACTCCTGACCACGCCTACTTCAGTTCTCATTGGGGAGTCAGCCGCCCCTCCGTCGGAGGAAATCTTTGAGCCAATTGGGTCTACATGTTGCATACTCAGAGGGAACATTCCTTCCATACCTTGATTACACGGAATTAGCACACCACAATGCGTATTCTTAGAAGTAGATCGCTAAAACCATGGACTTCGCTCTTTGATCATATGTCTGAACGTGCTATTGCAAGTCCAGTATTTGTCAAATTAATTAATCCTAAATCGTTTTAAAAATAACACAAAGGTTATATTCCCATTTGACATCCAACATCTGACTTGAATTTTTTTTCCATGAATAAATTGATTGTAAGTAAAACTATACAGTAGGTCCACTATCTATGTTTAGCTAATATACTTGATATTCAAATTTAAATAATTCTTCATGGATTCTTTTGCCTGGCAGTCAATTTGGGGGATGGGCTTTTGATCATCAGGCATATTTCTGAAAGTGTGGTATTAAAATTAGGTGGATCTGTAGGCCTACAGTACTTGTATTCTTGGCCATCTATTCCACATTGGTAATACCTTCTGGATCTAATAATTCAACAGGATGGCCTGTGAATAAATTACAGTACTGTACTTTAATCATTCCATTCCCATCAAGCTATATTTAGCATTGATCATGAGTTAATGACTGCTCCTATAGCTAGCCCAAAGGGATTCACCCACCCCAGTTTCTCATAGATACTGTATCTTACACAGGACGGTGCTATCACACATTGGTAAAACCTTTCTTTAGGCCCAAACAGATCAGTACCACTACAAGTAACATTAATGTTTTGTGATTATTAGTAAGGTCACATGCTGGTAACTAGTACACAGGTAGACACAGATAAGTACACCTGTACTAGAAACCTGAGTATTATTTTCTTAGGTAGTGAATTGAAAACAGCAGGTATTATTTACCATGCAACCAGCATCTAATGTCCTAGCCTGACCCCTTGTGAACCCCACAGCTCTATAATCACAAACCATTCAAGCTGCAGTCTTATTGGTTACTAGACCATTGAAGAGGCCAACATCTAAAGGCTAACTCATGTCATTGGCTTCTTAATTGCACCTGAGATATGGTATTTTGGTCAGCTTCCCATTTAATACAACATGCAGAGATTCAAAGCCTTTTCATATAACATAGGAATAGACACCTATAGCGACAATGTACAAAGTCAACAAAATGTTGCTATAAATATAGCTACTGTACATTGTTTTAATTTTCCTTATTCTGTAAGCAAGGTTTATGTCATAGATGCAATCTTTACAGGGACTGTACGTATCTTGTATAACATTTTTCACTTATGGAAGTGTATAATCTTTTAATATAGTAAGCATAGAAATTCAGTCTTTTATTATCAATATCATGTTGATAAGAGAAACTAAAATGTTAACTAAACGCAAACACTTTCATAATTTTTTCTACGTATATGTAATTTAGTTACAGATGTAGTCCACATAATCAAGAGATTATCGCAAGCTCTTACAAATAATTAGATATTAAATATATAATGGAATATACAGTATTGAAGTAATAATTATGTTGACATTATTTACCACTTTTATACAGTTCTGCTCAATATTGTTTGCTAATTGTAATTAATTTTTTTGGTAAATTATAATTCATTTGCTTTTAATAATCTAGTTTGTAGAAATGATGCATGATTTTTATGTGTTTATTTCCATTTTTTGTATCTTGAACATTATTTACTGTAATTAAAACTTTTCATATTCAATACAAAATAACTAGAGCAGTCACTCCACAGACTTGATACCTCCACCCTGTGCATGTATACCGAACAGTACAGTAAAACGTCCATTTTATGAACTTCTGTTTTACGAATAATCGATTATACGAATGGTCTTTGCCCTTGATGACGTCATCATCGACCAATTATTTCCGTAAAAAAAGTCCGATTGTGGACGTTTCACAAAGTGATAATGTATATTTTTCTTAATAAGATAAAGTTTTATGTATTTATTTATTAATAGTTCGATCTTTTCTTCTATTTCTGGTATAATAATTACTATGTTAATGTAATAAACCTAACCACAACAACGAACTACCAACGCAAGTGTCGTCGGACTGAGCGCACATGTTTACAAAGACAAACAAGAATGTTGGGGTCACCAACTTATTGGCATGGTGAATGACAGGTATGATCGCGAAATGCATGTAAACAACTCAATTCGGCGATCTCACAACTAGAAAGAACATGATAGAAAGGTCCATAAAACATACAGATGTTTGAATGTTTGAATAAGAGTTAAAATAATATTTTGTTTAGTGGAAGAATGCCAGCGATTAAAATAATTTGGTTTTTATCGAAGGTAAATTCAGCTAGGCTCTAGCGCGGTAGACGCGCTGCCGCATTATCAGTTCGTGCTAGGCCTGGCCGCCGTCAGCATATCGGTGCTCTATGGCAGGGAGCTGCCTAGGTATTGGAAACTGACACCCGATCTAGTTTACGAATTTTTCAATTTACGAACACCCCTTGGTAACAAGGGGTACGTAAAATAGACGTTTTACTGTACATGTACGCAGGCCGTGTATGATTCATTATTTTCCAACCCTTTGCCTGTATGATGTATACCGAACAATAGTCAGAGGCCGTGTATGATGGGGGCCATTCCATTATTTTTTATGCTGAAGGTAAAAAAATATGACCATGTTCTTTGGCCTATTCCCAAAATTGAATGGTCTCTTTATTTGAATATTATGTACCACTCCGAAAATTTTCATGATAATTTCATTCATTAGTTCTTTCATAATCTTGCTAACACACAGACAGATAGACAGACAGAGAGCAGTGAATACGTAACCTCCTTTGGCGGAGGTAATAATATTTTGTTAAATAATCGGTGTATCTTGTGGGGTATCTAGCCTTATTTTGCGAGTTAGCGCCCCTCGATTGATCATCGAGCCCCCCCACTTCCCCCATCAGCACCTCCATTTTAAGACTTCTACAGTAGATATGCCAATGCTGTAAATAATGCATGATAGTATGTTTTTTTTGGAGTAGGGGTTAGTTAGGAATGTACTTTTTGATAGTCTGGCTCTTATTTTTAGAGTTTATATTATATATTTTGTCCATCCTTTAGTGACAATTTTTCGCTGTGGGCTTGGAAATAAATAAATATGATTGGGGCTCTCCAGCCTCATTGCTAGTCGTCTTTTGCATTTTCAAGCAAATTATTGGGGGTCATTTGACTCACCACACAGGGGTCATACTGTACTTAAAATGTGATTAGATATGTTAATGTAGGCACATCTATGCATGTCTACAGTTTATATACTTTCAAGGTGAAACTAAACCTGCGCTGATACATTACCTCAATAGTTACTGTACACCATTTCACTGTTAGCGAACTTGGGTTCAAATACCGCCCTCAATTTTCTTTGAGAATTTTAATTTTTTGTTGTGATTGTCGTTTTTCTCGCGTTGATAAAATAATAAAGCAATGTATCAGTAGAGGTTTTTTCCAAATTTGTGAATTACTGTATATCAATTTTATTCTTGTCAAGTCTATATGGAAGCACAGACGTTTTAATTTTGAAAAATGTCTTTTCATGCTAGGCCTACCTGTTTGCATCTACGGTAGGCAAAAAGGTAAGGCCTACAACCCGGTGATTTTGGTGTGTACACTAGGCCTACAGTATCCCAGATTTTTGAGTCAGTCAAACTTGGCCAACTTTTTTTACAGTTATTATCCAGATTGTTGTATTTACTGTATCTTTATGATAATTAATTTTTGTCATCATAGCATATCACATAGAAGATTCAATGTTAGATCTGTGGCAGATTAATATCAGAAGTATGCAATACAGACTCACATTCCCATTAAAACATTGTTATGAATGGATCATGTTCCATATTTGGCACCGTGCCAACGATTATAATACAGCCGGTGTCATATAATAAAATTTAGTGTTAATCATGGATTTTTAATGGCATTGGTAGGTAGAATTTTTATTTCATCAACGAAACATTTCCCAAATATTAATACTAAATGAGCTTATTTCAATGTGAAAAAAAAATATGAAAAACTCACAAGTACGAATGTATTCATTCAATCATGAATTTCATCATTATTATTCCTAATCTTGAAAAAAATGTTAATATCTATTACATTCCTTGTATAGAGTATATAATAAAATAAAGATAATTTTTATTATGAATTTATATAATTTTCATTTAATTGATTGAGTTATATATGGAGTTGGGCATTTTGATGGTAGAAAAAAAAAGTTTTGAAAAATCAATGAAGCAACAGAAGCAAGCATTGTATAATATCTGTCTAGGTATGCCTCTTCATGCAGTTGACCAAAATGTACCATGTTTGCAAATTGAAGATGAATCAAGTCAAATTTTAAAAGAACTTTAAATGTAATATTGCTATATCTCCTTTATAGGTAGGCATTTTGTTTACTCCGATACATGTATTGTCTATTGGTTAATAATAATACTGACTAAAATTCTACAGACTGTTTATTTTATTTTTGTTTTTATTGCATTGTAATGATAAACACTATACTAGCTAAATTTATTGTAGTTCTTACTAATGACATTTTTTCCTCTTGTTTTGCATTGAAACGTAATGGTACAAAATATATTCCATAATAATAGTGTTATTCAATGGTTACACATCACCATGGTGACATAGTAACTGAGATCAGCAAAGAACTAAGGTCAAGGCAAAGAATCCATAAACCAGCACCGGTCTCATTAGTTATGTTAGTAATTAACCAATCATATCTCTTAAATCACATGACATTTTAATTTTATATAATCTGAATGGTATTTTGTTTTTATCATTTCCTGAAGTAGGAGCATTTATTTACTGGTACCTCTTTAATTTGTTAATTTACTGAATATACCATACAGTATTTTGGTGTACTGTAGATTCTCTCTTACATAATCGTACTAATTTTTGCAATATTTTGATTGCCAGCTTGCATCATGCTACTGTTTTGGTATAGTTACCATCTCTCTGTCCACAATAATATCTTTATTATTGTTATAAAATGTTATTGACATTAATTCAGCATGGTATAGGAATACATTTTTTCCTGCTTTTGACAAATGTCTGAATAATATTCATTAATCTATGTAAAAATATATGAATCTTTTAAAAAATATTTCTGGTAGGTAGCGTCATTTGATGTTTTATTTAGAAGGTACCATTTATCAAGTGGGTAAAAAATTTAAATATACTGAGCATGACTGAATATGCAGCTTTACTTGCATTTAATCAACTGGGTTTTGCCGAAGGTGTCATCACAACTCTAAATTCCGAGAACAGTAAAAATGAAAATTAATTTTCTGTGTCATAGAATTTATGAGCTTTACTTGGAAAGTTCTTAAGCGTAACAAGGTAACTGATTGTACCTACTTGCAATATGCTGACCGTAAAACATCTCTCGCAACCTATCATTCCATGCTGGGAGTTAAGAAACAAGCATTTACGTTAACAAGACATAACCAAATTATATCTCAAAAAAATAGATGGTAGTGGTGATATGGTGATGTTGATTATAGTGATGACATTCATCTTGATGGTAATTATCAAGATTGTGATGATCAAGATGGTGGTTATCATGATGGCCTTTAATTCATGGAAATGGCCTGATGGTGATTATAGAGATGAATCAAGATGGTGATATGGTGATGGTGATTATCTTGTTGTTGATGATCTTGATAGTGACTATCAAGATGGTGATGGTAGTGGTCTGATGGTGGTGACTGTTATCATGTGATAATGTGTTGATGATCATTGTTTATGGGTGATAATGGTTCTGATTTTTATGATGATTGAAAATAATATCATTGCAGATTGAATTTGTTGACTTTGAAATGCAGACAAATATCATAATTTGTTTTAAATCACACAGGGAATACAACGATGGATTTCACTGTAGGCTTCACTATTAAAACCGTAAATCTAATTCCTTAAATCTATTCTGAAACTGTGCCCTGTTTTTAAAATTGTTTACAGGTACTGTACACTTAAACATCACCGCCAATATATTGTGAAATATACTATATACCAAAATGATTTTGATTGTTTTATTGCCATTTTACAGGTTTCGAGACCAAATACTGTAAACCCGCTTGCTAATATAGATGTGTCAGTGGAGGAAAACTTACCTACCAGTCGAGATGGTCTCATAGAATGGGTCGGCAACAAGTACCAGAAAGCAACTTTTGCAGAGGTTAGCTATGCTAACTACATCAGTGTCTCGCTTAACCAAGGTAGTTAATCTATCAAAGTTGCAGATAAGCTTCTTCAGCCTTATTTCCATAAAATTGCTTTACTTGTCACTACAGTGTTCACTACAATCGTTACACCGCGTAGCTGTCCCCGAAGCAATCGGGAAAGCTCCCCGATTCTGCCAACCGATCAGCTTAGCCAAAAGCTGTCAACGAAAGCGTGAAGCAATTTCATGGAAACCAGGCCTTTGCGAATATATTATTCTACTGATAAATAA
Source organism: Anneissia japonica (assembly GCF_011630105.1). Taxonomy (NCBI): domain Eukaryota; kingdom Metazoa; phylum Echinodermata; class Crinoidea; order Comatulida; family Comatulidae; genus Anneissia; species Anneissia japonica. The sequence continues at coordinate 414,262 of NW_022692852.1, read as the reverse complement.
TATAGTTATGAAATCCACTAGATTTACCTTGACCTACATCAGTATTAATAGCATTCATATACAGTACGTAAATTAACCCTTTCAATTTAATATACAGTAATTAATTTTCAGACAGTATTCATTCTTCCATATTGGTTGTCGTACCAGTAAAAGTTAATTATCTTTTGATTCAAAAAGTAGGTGCTGTTTTTCATTAGTGATGTACTATTTTAGATAAGTAAGGCATAAATCACTTAACACCTATATAAAATATACTATAAAAACACTAAAAATATATTGAATTTAAGTAATTGAAATATATGAAGGAAAATGAACAAATTAACCATACAGTACGTAAATTAACCCACTTTCAATTTAATATACAGTAATTAATTTTCAGACAGTATTCATTCTTCCATATTGGTTATCGTACCAGTAAAAGTTAATTATCTTTTGATTCAAAAAGTAGGTGCTGTTTTTCATCAGTGATGTACTATTTTAGATAAGTAAGGCATAAATCACTTAACACCTACCGTACTCGCGCGAATAAGCGCCCGGGCGCTTAAAATATTTTTAGCACTTTTGAGGGGCGCTTATTCAAACAGCTTATTCGAACGGGGCGCTTATCAAAACAGAGTGGAAATTGAGGGGGCGCTTATAAAAATAGATGAAAATCGAGGGGTTATTATGACAACTTACTAAATCAAGAGGCACATTTTGAATGAAAAATGATTATAAGGACATCAGGAAACCACAAATTACGAATGGTGGTGCGGCGGAAAAGATAATCGTCCAGAGAGCATGGCTTATCATGACAAGAATGTTGTGAGTACATTATTACATAACAGCAGAATAGCAGATGAAATTAGTGGTGGTGGTTACTTGTTGTCCATGCCGATTGAGATTAGCAGGATTGCATGATCATTGCAGGTTTTCTTGAAAACTCAGATGGGAATGTGTTGTTAGGTGCAAATTGTCGGAAAAGCAGTAGGACTAGGCTATAGAGAAAAGTAAGAAGATGAAAGTTGGAAATATACTGTCTGTCCAGATAGCTCTCATCTGTCCAAGATAAATATCCTCATTTTGATATTGACTAAAGGAGAATGTGGTTCCACTCCACACCTCAAATCATACCAACATCCACAGTCCAGAATTGATTGGATTATTGAGGGGGCATTTATTCAAATTAAAAGGGGCGCTTAAGGAAATTTTCACGTTAGGAGGGGTGCTTATTCAAACGGGCCGCTTATTCACGCGAGTACGGTATATAAAATATACTATAAAAACACTAAAAATATATTGAATTTAAATAATTGAAATGTATGAGGGAAAATAAACAAATTAAAAAATTTTAACAGAAAAAAAACCCATAATGAATGTTTTTAATACTGTATATGTTCATCTGTAGATCATACATGTTGTGTTAGGGGTTGTTCACAATTATCAACATTTTTACAAGTACTGTACAAACAGTACTTTTTTTTCTTACCCTCCTCCCTCCTCTCTGAAAGTGTATATACGAAATGTTGATTTTGCAAAACCAATCTCCTTTTTTTTTTTTGTAAAGTCAACTAAAGTACCGTACTTAGTTACTTAAAATGTATATTATATCCATGGTTGCATTGTAATTGGTCATAAAAATCTCTTTTAAATAATGCATGTTATTTTGAATCAAAATTTTTTTATGCTTATGTAAAAGTGTACTTACTTGTCTACCCGCTCCCCCCTAGTGTACTGTTTGGAAACTTGTGAAAATGTTGATAATTGTGAACGATTTCTTATGGTTAATAATGTTGTTCTTATAAATATGAAAATAAAAGTGTGTTTAGGTTTGATGTACAGTACATGCATGGTGTCTGCATTGTGTTCACTTGACATGCAGTATGTAGCGTGTGATAATAGTGTGAAGCCTTGAGAGAAAAAAGAAAATTAATACCTATGTAGAAGTGACGTGATCCATTCCCATCTGAAAATTAAAAACGTCATTATTGTGTGGGAGTGTGTAGGAGTTTATGTATTAGTTGAATGAGATCAGTTTTGTTTAATATTGCTCAATATTCTAAATGTAGGATTATTAGCCTGCATCAACTATAGAAAATAGAACATTTTATTATTCAAAATTTCCTTCACAAATAGAAAATAAATACTTCAACATATTTTCTGTTTTTCATAGCATTTAATTATGATGCTTTTTTAAAGTGGTTAATGGTTGTATTTTTAAAGAGCCTTCCACAATAAAATATCTCTTTGTGCTTTTAGAAGCCAGTAAACATAAAACATTAAAAATAAACAGACATACTTATTCAGGGGACACCCTTATACACTTTTGGGTGTCTCCTTAATGGGGGTTTTACTGTAATTGTAACTAATGATCCAAATGTACTTGCCCAAAGGGATGGAAGGTGTGGTCCTTTGATGTTAAAATGGTGTCGCTACCTGTTACTGTTTTGTAGTAACCCTTGTCGTACTTTGTAATAAACTGAGCAGTCATATTTTGTAATAAAGTCTGTTGTACTTTGTAATAAGACTTCAAATTCTTGTTTTATTCTACACTATTGTAGTTTTGATAACATGGGCGCAAATCTGTTTTGAAATGGGGAGAGGGACAGCCGTGAGTCCACACCCACCTTAGTCCCACCTTGGTTGGGGCCAAAGTGCAAAAATTGATTTTGAAATACTTTCAATTAGATAATTGAGAAATAACTGGAGGTCTTCATTTTTCAGGTCTTTGGTCTTAATTTTGTAGACACCCATGTAGGGTGTCTATAAAGTGAAGACCCTTGAAAATTTGACCCTTGAAAAATAGATTTCTTTTTTAAGCCTTTAGGGAAATGCGCAATACTTCTTCCCGTCCTGCACTCATGCACTCTTTTCAGCCCATTGGGATTTGAATGTACTGTACTCTCCTTTCCAACTTTTCCTTCCAGTTGTTTTATTTTAATATTTACTGTAATGAGTTTGGTTTTCTTAAAATTTGGGAATTTAAAAATGAAACATGAAATTATTGAATTTTATTCATTTTCAGAAACTCATGTTAATAGAACATGTGTAGTGTCAGATGATTGGAAGCAGAATGGAATATCAGCCAAGTTCATAAACGAAAAGCCAATTCAGGGATGTAAACTACCACTGAACAGTCGCGAATTGAATCCAGAAATATATGTGATTGAACACAAGCGAGTTGAACAGGGTGTTTTCAAGCAAACTGTCACTTTGAACCTGAGAACTGTTAAGGACGACACTCGCTTACATAACATTATGCTGCTGTTGAAGTCTAGCAGTCATGTATTATGGGATGTCCATGGCACTTCTGGCATTGGCAGTCTTAAAATTCAGGTAACCATGCAATGTTAATCATTTTTCTGTGTTACTGTTGAATGACATATGTGGCAAAGACAAGCCAAACCAGTCACTCGTCGCAAATCGTGTTTCAGAGAAAATGGCCAAAACATGCTAAAATGTCAAATTTTCAAAAATCTATTTTATTGCACTAAACTAACCTTTATATATCTACACACCATCCTATACTATTATTTTCCCCATTTTCAATGTTAAAACAACACTTTTTAAGGATTTAAAGATAGTTTCTGCATGAGAAATGCCTGAAATCATAAACTTTAAAGGCTGTTTTCTCATATATTGTTCTTTAAACAGCTGTATGTTTAAACGCTTGTAACTTCATAAGGAAATGTCCGATTTGAATGATTTTTTTACCATTTTATAGCTATTATTTTACTCTTTAACACTGTATTAATAACACAAAATCAATTTTTGCGACGAGTGACTGGTTTGGCTTGTCTTTGCCACATATATCTAACCCGTAACCTGTATTTAGTTGGTAATAATAAGTCTGTAAAATCAAACTAATTCTTTGATTCTATATTAAATAGTCACAAACTATATTAGAATTTTTTTTGTATATATATATATATATATATATATATATATATATAATATATGTATGTATATAAATCTGAATGCAGTAACTTGACTTCCTCAGTCAGTACACCCCTTGATAATAATAGAGTAGTCTACCTACATTTTTTTTTGTTAACCTCTTTGGTTTCATTTAATCTTTTTGATGTTGACGTGTTAGAGATAATGTTAGTATTACAGTGATGTTTGTCATTTCAATTTGTTTGTCATTGGCCATTTCTAAGTCAATGACCAGGCGTTAAACTAGATGTATATCTCCAAACTGCTTACAATGCAATTTTTCTATTTTCTATGTGAATACATGCAAAGCCAATAATGCAGCAGTAAAACTGTACACTGTAGTACAACTGGTAGTACTGTACACATGCCATTGATGTAAACAAATAAATAAATTGTTTATTTTAATGACTTAGATTATATGAATCCCTTGTAGTAAAAACAAATATTGTTTGTTAACAATTTCATCTTTCTCCAGTGTTACTATATACTATTATATATTAATGTTGTCTTTTCAAGAATTTTGGTTGTATAATTTATACAGTAAACAATGTAAATAATAGGTTATGTTGATAATGTCAAAAAATCATAAAAAATAAGTTTGAAATTAACTTGCTCATTTTGCAATAACATACAAATTATTAACTTGTGCATAGAAATTATTGAATTTAAAAAATGTCTACCCTGATTTTTAAACCAACAAATTTTAATAAAAATAATAAAACACTTCCAATGAATGAAAGTGTTTCTATCATTTTCCACTGTAAACTGATGGGTAGACATTTTTTAAAAACACTAATTTCTATGTTCAAGTTAATAACTTTTATGTTACTTCAAAATGGGCAAGTTAATTTCAAAAAATATTTTTATGATTTTTTTGATATTTAGCATGGGACAATACTTCTTGTACACTTACAGTATTTATTTTCGTATGAGGCTCGCCATCCCAAAATGTTAAACTGAGTAAATTATTATAAGAATGTGTGCAGTATTGTATACTTCAGTACAGAGAAGCCGTAATATTTTTGATATTTTGATCCAGTAGATTACCTATCATTTTAAAGCTTATAATATGGAGAATATATTTAAAAGTCTTTTCTTTTTATTTGGTCACTAATGCAGGCATGGCAAAGCCCCATATAAGAAAAACATTTAAATTATATCTACATTACATATAATTCATCAAGATACAAAATAAATTTATATTCCAGTAGACTATTTCAGATGTAGGGAATATATATAATTTAGTCTATAGTAGCAAATAGTCATTTGATGTGGGAAGTAATTTGGTTTATTAGAATTTAGGTAATTAATTTTATTAGACTTGCCATCTTCCAAATTACTCATTCAGTTAATTAATAAGTCTTTAGTTTCTTATCTATTTGGTTTAACTGTAGTCTAAATCAATGTATTTTTCCCCAAGGAGCACCCCTTGGAAATAATAGACTATTCCACTGGTATTGTTTATAGTATCTGAAAAAAAATTCTGAAAAAAAATATATTTCATGTAATAATACCAAGCTAATTGTTGTTTAGATAATTATGATTTGGAATGTACATGATTATACCAACTTTAGATTTGGCAATGTTTCAAATCCTTTTTTGAATTAGCGAATGCTTCGGTTCTTACCATGGGGACTACGCCCAAATGCTTCAGATATTCAGTGAACTCAGCCGAGTACTACGTCACCAACTATGACCTTTCAATCCTAAGCGTTTTTTTCCAGTTGAATGTCCAATAATTAGGTAATAAACTATTATTTCCCATGTTACCCCAAAACAACAAATATCATGGCTTAAAATCTTCAGCTATGCTCTCAAAATGATGCATCAATATATTTTTCCCCCCAAGTCGAGGGACACTAGAGATGTACAAGTAAAAAATGTATTGTCGTTGGCTGGCGGCCATTTTGGCATTGTGTCAAATAATTTTTTTGTGTTTGATGTTGTGAATGGAATCTTATAGCATAGATAAATTATGTAAACAGATTTGAAATTAAGGCTAATGGGTCAGTGTCAAGTAGTATGCAAGATTGTAGTATCATTTAACCAAACAAATGAGCTTTCTGGATGTTTTGGTTTTATGTTTAAGTATGAACCTGGTCATTTTGATAAGTCCTTAGCTCAGCTAAATTTATAGAATATCAAGAAACATACAACATACATTTATAAAGTTATAGAATTAAACTAGTGTGAGAATTATCACTAAAATTGTTAAATACAAATACTGGTAACTTCTTGCTAAGTATTTAGAGTAGCAGTAATCGATTAACAAGAAGTCATTGTAAAGCATACAGAAAACATATATTTAGTGTGGAGTTATAAATACAGTAAAACTTCATTGCTCTCTACAGAAAATACAGAAAGCTATATTATGTAAATTTATCATAGATATATAATCACAGCATTTCAATTATTGTTAAATACTATTATATTTTTATAGGCCTATAAAATTGTATTGAAAATGTAATATTATAGTAATAATGTAAATTTATAATGTGAATATATACTAAACAAACATTTGTTCAGTGAAGCTCTAATTCATAACTCATATTAAAAACATCCACACACAAACAAATCATGTGCTAATCTAAAATGATATCATTGCCTCATATTTGAATTTGAAACAGTGAGGTTAGAGGTCATGAATCATGACAACCAATGCAAAGCTCATTATAGTTTTATTGTTACGTATTTATTAACATTGTTTACTGTATATTATTATTAAAATTATCATCTCAAAAGCTTCATCATATTTTCAGTTGTAAGAATTTATTGTTTATTCCAGAGTAATGGTAAAGTTAGTTCACAAGACTATGTGTTTGAGAGTGTTACACCAAGCCCGGAATTTGAGAATGAATCTGGTCAAGATCTAGTGGAGTACCTGGAGCGCCAGTATAGAGGTGTGGTTCAGTACCTCTCAGTTGATACAGCAAACAGAATTGAAGTCACTCTGGAAGGTATGTAAAAATGGTTTATGCTACAGGCCCTGGCTTGGTTTTAGGCCCAACCTATGCAGGGCCTTTCTATAGGGTTAAAACTTTTGCCCTGCATCCTCTAATAAAAAATAAAAACAAGCTATTTATTTTATTTTTCCTGTCAGACAAGTGTGGACCTCGTCTGTAAATTGCCGATCCAAAATAAATTATGGTAATTGTCAATCCTACAGTAAGTATTGTGGTCTGAAAGCACAGTTTCACGCCATCCTAAACCATGAAATCTGTCACCATGAACCTCATGACGGAATTATATGAGGACAGTGACACCGAGGCTATTGGCAGTCCCTAGGTTTATCTAGACACTGTGTCAGGCTTGTGAGACCCCTGTTTAATCAAGGGCACAAAGCTCATGATGTTTACGTTTCTATACAAAGATGATCCTACATGAGAGAGCATCTAGCTCAGTTGGCTAAACTGGTGATAGCCACTGTGTGTATGTTGAACTGTGGAGATCTCTTAGTCCCTTGTTCAATTACCATCGTTGCTGTCCTTGTTTTTAAGCTGAAGGGCTGAAGTGTAAATTTTAAAAGAGCACCGTCTTTCAGGACGTTTAAGCTGTTGGCCCCGTGTGCAAGATGGCTCATTTTCTTGATAAAGAACGCAGTACACTCTTCTGAAAAGAGTAGGGCATTGTCTCCAGGTGTAGTGCCCAAGTCACCTCCAGAAGGACCCCACTGGAAGTGAGCCTTAGGATTTTTGTGGGTTATCTTTGGTGTGTATAACACCGCAGAAATCCAATCCAACACACAAGACTACCTCTTAAATAGATGTGTCTCAGAATTGTGATTTATTTTCGATTGGTTTATTCTTTTATCCCTTCAGCTCCAGGGGTTCCAATGCCCCCAAATATTCTAATTCAAGATTCATCACTGGTACTTCAAGGTGACAACTTGCTGAAACACATCATTCACACGCAGTGTTACAACCAGAGCATGGTTGTAGCCATCTCACTGACCACGCTCAGAAAGTATAACATGCGGCCAAAAGATATTAGCCTGCGTGATCGAGGCTGCAACGCTACAGTGAATGAGACGCACATGGTCTTCACATCAAAGTTAGGACAGTGTGGAATGGAGTTGAAAAGTTCTATTAAACAGTTTGTTTATGTTAATGAGGTAAGAGATTTGTTACAAAAGTTTTAATTCTGGCCATAACCTTCAGAGTTATTCTCTTGGTCGAATTTTAATAAACATGTCTATCCTATTTGTTCTAAAATTCTTATCTCAATGAAACATATTTGAAAGCATTATTTATCTTTGTGCATCCAAATCAAATGATATTATTAGTTATAACATAATTATGTTATTGTTTAATGTTATAGAAGAAATTTTGAGGATGGTTAGTTCTGCAACAATATCTTTACTTAATATTATTTTTTAAATCCCTAGGTCCTTTTTAACCCTGGCGCAATTGAAAATGGCAGCAGTTTAACTGATGAAGATGGCGGCTCAGGTCTGCTCCCTGATGACGAGGATGCTAGCAATCAACGACGTCCCTCTGTGTCAGAAGTACATTGCAGCTATACTATCATCTCCAGCACACTTGGCCACGAGTTTGAGGAGCAAGAGGACATCCCGGTCACTTACAAGATCTGCACTGGACCTAAGTGTCCTCCACTACAGTTTAGTGTGTCGACCATATATAACGATCCTAATATATTAGCCACAGTGTGGAGCTGCAGTGTGACGTCGGTCAATGGGGCCATAGTGGACAATGTCATTATTAAGAATGGGTGCACTGACTTGGACAGCGTGATCTTAACAAGGAATGTCAATGAGTCGATGAGGATTAATTCATTACCATTTGAATCCAAAGCACCTTATGAACTCACATGTGAGGTTGCTATCTGTAGTCCTCACAAGAAACAGAAATATCCTCAGGTTTGTGTTTGATTCTTTTTGTACGTTGCCTTAGGATGAATTAATATCTAGGTGAAATGATGATAGCGTAATGTAGTTTAATATGTGTAGTGCTAAGTATTGTTTGAAGCTTTGCATGGCGAAGTAATGACATTATGTTTAAGCTTGCGGTACACCACGTAGGTAGTTCTGAAAAGAACTGTTGTAGTGGAGAAAGTCTCGACGTTTCGATTGAGTTGCTTCAGTCGTTCCCATCCTTTCTCTCAGTGAACAATGGCTTTTGTTTTAGCCTTTCACTAGCAGTCTTCTCATTGGTCAGTTTATTCATCTAACCAGCAGCCAGCATCTCTACCCAAACTTACAAGTATTTCCCTGTTTGGAATTTCTGTAGATATTCTCCTGAAGACAATTGAAGCAGCTCAATCGAAATGTCGACACTTTCTCAACTACTCAGTTCTTTTTTGAGAACTACCTACGTGGTGTACCGCAAGCTTAAACATACATGTGTAATGCATTTTAAAGTCTTAAGACAGTTCGAAAGTGCATGGAATTGTCTCCTAGGTGTATATCCATATTGATAAATATTATCCAGTCACTGCGATGTACATTCAGTGCTCTAAGGTCCAATGTATGATATAGAGTGAAGTGAGAACATCCAACAGTCTAGAAGTAAGGAAATGTAGACAAAGTACACTTGCATTGACTGTCTGAATTCAAACCATTGATCTCTTGGGTGTGAGCAAAACATTCCAACATAAAATGAGCCCAGGTGTTACATATCTGCTTTTTAAATTTTAAGTAAAATTTAATTTAATTTTAAGTATTTAGGCATAAGTGCCACTGACATGCCAATAATAATCTTATTCATTTTCTTAGTGACAGTCCCTTTCTAAGGACAGCCACCCACAGAACATTTTTCTAGACGTTATGTGCCAAAGAGTGCACAGGCATTAATCATGAAAAAATATCTTGTTACCTAGAAATTAAACCCAGAACCTGTGTTAGGAAGAGAAGCATCTTAACCACCAAGCCACTCCTGTGGTTCATGATATCAGGCAAGATTTCTAATACTTTTTACATTTTCTTTTTAGTGTCCTGACAGAAAGACAGACTTGCCATGTGCGCTGCGAGATCCGATTGAAAGTAAATTTCATACCACATACAAGATTCACTTTGAGCCGAAAATCATTCCTGAAACAATAAAATCACCTAACTCAGAATCAAGTAAGTTAATTTGTTTTTTAATGAGCTGCAAAAGTATTTTGTAGAGGTTTTTTTTGTTTCAAAATTCTCACATTGTACCCAGGCTCTGCTAAATAATCTACACTATTTTAAATTTTAAATTCAGCCAGAGAAGGACTGTTTCCTTTGCCTCTGGGGACAACAATATCCTGACAAGATAATTACCTTAAAAAATGTATGCCCTTGAACTTTATTTTATGAATGTATTATTATTGGAATATCTCCAGTCAGTACAAATACTTTACCTTTAACTTTAATAACTATATCAGCTGTGTCTGTTGTTTAAAAGGCAGCCCCACTATTCCAATTTTTATATTGTATTATTGTATTATATTGCGTTTGTATACTGTTGGCCTTTAAAAAAGGACTCTGGGATGGGAATGCAAACAACGTTCACCCCTATTATCTTCTTCCATTATGATGATATGTGTAAATATTTTTTAATCGGTTTGGCTGTAAACTTATGTTACAACTCAGGCAAAAATGATTGGATGATAAAACAAAATATATCTTGTAATTGTTATCATGGCTCAAGTTTTTATTAATTTTTCCTCAGATGTTGGATCAAACATTGAAACGGTTACTACCGAGGCACCAAAGACAACTGGTGAGTTTATTCTCAACGATGTTGCTGCACGTAACCACAACGTGATCATTATTTTCACAAATAAAGATAAATTATAGGAAGCAGTTTGGTGCAGTGGGAATGGTTTGGTTTCCCAACCTCGAGGTCAGGGTTTCAATCCATCTAAAGTATGTTGCTTCAGTCTACTCAGCTGTATCAATGGGTACCAGCAAATTGATGAAAGTAACCTGCGGTGGACCAGCATCCCACTCTGGGAAGTATTACACTCTCATACACTTCACGCTACAGATAATGGGGATAAGCTCCAGCCCTATGAGCCCTAGTTTTAAATTATCTTATACAGCTACTTGATTTTTTTTTCATTTCACAGAGATAATTGGTCTGAACACCAAACAAGTTGTTGGCATTGCATTTGCTGCATTTCTTATGGGTATATTCTTTGTAACTGCTATTTGGTGTATCCATGTACATACAGGTAAAATACAAACTTGCATTAATTTTTTTTATTTTGAAATCCACATTTAAAAGGTCTCATCTATTAAATGATGTTTATGTTTCATTATGATTGGAATAAAAAAGTAAATATAAGATGATTAAAGATAAATTCACTGTAAGTGGTCATAAATTCCAAACAAGGCATCAGATTAGAATAATGTTTTACTTTTAAAAATATATTGTATATTTTTTATGGTATGTGAATATCTTAAAAACGATTTTCCCAACTTTCAATTGACTAGTCATATCTTCACTACATAATGCTACTTCACTACATAATGTACTACAGTAGAATCCCTCATTTACGTATGGCATGGGCCCAGAACCATTCGTAAATGGTATTCGTAAAATCAGGGTTGACAAATTCCTATATATTTGCACTGGTACTACTTACACTGGCATAAACTAGGCCTAGGCTAGACCTACAGGCCTATGCAGCTAAGTCTGAGGGGGCCTAGGCCTACAGTAGGCAGCTTCTAAGCATTCTGATCCCACTCTTGGCCCTACACAAATTAGTTTTACCTAGATTGTGGATTTTACTCCAACACAACTTCCATAGATACAGTACTTGTTTGTTATATATATTGATCATTCAATAAAACAATCAAGCACTATGTTGAATTTTAAAGCTGAAAACGATGTTTGGATGAGAAGTAAAATTTGTCGCATGCACATGTGCGAAGCCATAAAAAACACCGACTTTGAAGAGACCTGTTAGAGGGCCTCCTTCACTTGAGAATTACATAGTATTGTATAGTATGGTGTGTTGTGTTGTATGCATGCTAATAACAATTACAATTCGAGCGGAATTTTTTTTTTTTTAATCTTTCGCTTAAATTTTTATGATGTCATCACCTTTATTTTATGTTCGTAAAATCGGGAATTTGTTAAATCGGGGTTTCTGTTACTTTGAATAAAATGTCCAATTTCCTATAATTTGTGTATATTATGTCCATGTTCATTTTTTCATCCATTCATTCATTTCATTCATTCATTCAGTTAGTTGACCTGGTTTCAGGCATCTACATTGGTTTGCCAAAATATTTTGCCCTAGGCTGATCCATTGCTTGTCCATGTTACTCTATAATAACTATTACCTTAAATATTCAAATAAACACCCCGGGGCATTTAATTTGAGGGAGGCGTTTTGTTGTAAAATGGATATGTATATACTCAAATAAACACCCCTTAATTTTACTGTAAATGTAGCCCATGATTACCATCAAAATGTGCAATGTGTCCAAAAAGACTAAGAGAAGCTATAGATGTTGGAATAAAGTACGAAATATTGAATCACTATGGCTTCTCTTAGTTTTTTTGGAGTCGGCATGATCTTATCTACTTAAAGTATAATATAGCTTTTAGGCACAGGGCGTATCCAGAGATGTCTGAAACGTGGACTGATCAAGAGACAATGCTACCCTAGGGGGTCCTGGGAAATTTTTGTTTTCTAGAGGCCCGAAAATAATCTCTGGTTGTTTTGGGTGATCAATAATTTCTTTTTTTTTTACACTTTCCTACCGGCACCCCCTAAATCCGCTCCCAAGGCAGCAAACTTTTATTTATTGTGAAGGACTGAAGCTAGTTTTATAAGAGGAGGTTTTTTGAACCTAATTTCTATCTATCATCTGAACCAGATAATTAAATTTTGATGTGTCTGTCAGCTGTGACATTGATCTTCGCACCAGAATCCTATTGCCCTGAAGTGATCCCTATCTGAGGTGTAACTAAAACTTTAAACTGACACTCTCACTACCAATTAGAGAGGAGTTTTTTTTTTTTTGTTTTTTTTTTTTGTTTTTTTTTTTTGTTTTTTTTTGGCTGGCTCACATTTGTTTAATTCCATCAATCTGACATTAGTGTTAGAGTTATGCTGATGTGATTTTCCCAGATTGAGGTGTAAACTGAAATGTTAGTTAAACTGTGTAACCACCTATACAGGTATAATCATATATTTGGTTTGCTCGAATTTGGAAATTCATCTTTCTACTTCATATTTTATGGTAATTGTGCCTTTTCTATCTATCTGAATGACTTGTAAATATAGTGTTAAGTCATAAAGCTATTAGCTTAATGGTTAAACTAATTTTAACCATCAATCACATTTTTTAGGTTTGCCTGTGTTAAATAATTCACTCTTCTTATGCTTGTTTAACCACATAACTCAGCTTGTGTCAGGGTTGTCTGTCGCATTCATCTTTACATCAAAGTGATAATTAATTGTGTCTGAGGTTAAAATAAGAATAAAGCTTACTCTAATCATCTCTCCTATTTGTTTCTCAGCTCCTCTTGAAATTTTTTGTCATGTTGTGAGGAGCTATATATGCTGGTTAAGATGATTTTTTTTTTTCTGAGAGCAGCAGCATTTATATATTTCTATCTAAAAAAATATCTTTACAGCAATTCCAAGAAGAAATCAAGAGGAGACATCAGCAAGCCAACCACCTCCATATCAACCAACTTCAAATGGATATGCAGGCTACCGACAAGTACCGAACGGTTGTACTAGTAACGGTTACGCCGGCAACAACGGACACACATTAAATGGATTTGGACCAACAATTAATCCGAACGGAATCCCAATGAACGGAATGATGAATAGTGCCGATTTAGCTATGGTTTGATTCGATCATGTGAGTAGTGGGAGGTGATGTGTACTGAAATAGCAGGACATGGGTAAGCCCCTTAGGGCTTACTTCGGGTAAATATATATGCCAGCCAAGTGAACAGGCAAGATTTTACTCTCAGGAACAATGTCCATTATTAAACTTTCCCAATGAATACCAGCAGGAGAGCTACCGAAGACAAAACAGTAGCCGAGGAAAAAGTAGATTATAAGACCTGTAATGAAGGCTTGGAAAAAAAACTCTATCTATTTCACCAATTATACTCAGTTCGTTTGACTTTTGTTTTTTATTTCAACAAAAGAAATTGAGTGTTTTTTGTGTATTTTATTTTATGCATGAGATTTGTTCATGGTGTTGTTCTGCACCAAATTGCGTTCTACGAGCACCATAAACAGAGATGTATATCTACTGTAATACTTAAAATCTTGAATACAATGTTGATGATGAGCACAAATTTTCTGTAACTCAAATTATAGGACACCGTTTATGTAAGTATGTGCTCTGTTCCGTTTTTGACAAGTGTTATTTAAACACCCTAATATGACTTCAAAAACTAGGCTTCTAAAGCTGTACATAAGCTATCAGAGTTTTGTCTGTCAGACAGAGATGTGTGTGATCAGACAATTGGATAGGATATTCTTGTTTTATGCACTATACATACAATCAGGTTTTATGTGAAAAATACCTGTGATTTTTTGAAAAATGGTAATGGCTGTAATCCTACCTGATAGTGCATAATACTTGGTGTCTCTGTGATTTTAACCATTGTCCAATGGAAATATATAACAGATACAGAGTAGAAGAGACAAGTAAAGAAATAAACAATAACAATATGATATGACATCAACCTGCCACAGGAAAAATCACATATGAGGCATGCCATCCTCCAAACCAGCATACAGTACTGTTGCTAAATATTAAACTGAGAAATTAGCATAAGAATGTGGCAGATACTGTAGTACAGATAAGTCATAATACTTTGACTCATAACTTTGGCAATATTAAATCAATTCCAGTAAGTGACCCATCATTTTAAAGCTTACAATGTTGAGAATAAGGATATATTACAAAGTCAATTTTCATTTGTTGGTCGGTGGTGCTGGTTTTGGGATGAAAAGCCTCATTATATTTGTCACATACGAAATGTGACTGGACAGGCTTTTAGACATAATATGTGATAAACTAATCATGAAAGTGGAACTTTTACATTGTTTTAAATCAAATGATTTGAGCTTATACAAATCATAAGTTTGATGCTTTTCTTCACCAAACGTCTCATCAGGCATGCATTGTTGACAAAGAGCTAATAGTGATTGCTGGCATAAAAAAAATTAATATAACTATATTGAAACATATACAGTAATTATTCAGGACAGGCATTGGTAACAAGGTGTTGCAAGTCCAGACTTTAACAATAACTAATAACTATTTAATGAAGGCAAGAGAAAATTTTACGGGTAGTATTATTAAGGAATGCTAAATTTAATTGTCTCAACGATAGCACATAATTTAATGTAAATATAGTACAAAAATGTCATTTGATAGAGGATATAAATCGGCAAGTTTGTGATGGATTTTTAAGAATATTTTTACTGCTTCAAAGCTATCTGTCATTATCTTCACCTTAGATGTGTTTTAAGTGTCTGCACTGTGTCAAAACACTAACTATTAATAGTTGTTAGTCTTGATCAACTCGGAGAAATAATATAATAGATAATCATTTTAACAGCAGTTTTAAGGCAGTATATATTTAGCTACAAGTACACCTATTCATTTATTCATCATTTTTGTGACAGACAGTGGGGTCGCAAATTTGAGTTACAGCCGGTATATACACTTTGTATTTTAAAGGTGAAAATAAGAGATTTTTTTTAAAGCTATTCTCAAACTTAATATGCTAATTATGTCTAACTAATACTGTACCTCTATTTTATTCAGGATAATTGGTTGAAACAAATTAGTTCCAGTTCTCCATGTTTCTCTACAAATTCACTATTTTGAGAAAAATAACAAATATTTATCTTGGATGAAATGGTGGCAGAAGACAGAAATAAATTTAAGAAAATGGAAAAAGAAAAAAAAAAACTGTAATGACCCTGTTTTAAAATGTTTATGCTGCTGTCAATTGAATTATTCACTGTCTAATGGTAGTATAGGTGGTGTTGTGTTTTATAAAAAAAAAAAAAGATTAGCACAAAAAAAAAATTGATGTATGTAGAATGGTAATATGATATGATATTGGGAAATTGTAACAGAAGGAACAGAAATTGAAAATATGTTTCTAATTGTAGCTTAGAGCAAGTTGTTAATCATAAATACTGTGTTGTTTAAATTCCTCAGGGTAAACTGGAATCTGGAAGCCTTTTTGAATAGGATATAAAAACAATATAGCAGTAGGAATTCTTTAAAAAGTTTTCCGGTTTCTACCTCATATCTATTTCATATATGTTCATATATACGTTATAGCAGGAGAATAGCAAATGAGTGCTGTACAGTTTGTATATGAAAATATAAGTAGGCCTATATAAACTGTGTTTAGTTGTGTACAGAATTTATCGATTTAACTAAGTGGTTTAATAACAGTATTCTAAACTGTCTTATACTAATTCCCAATTACAACTATGGTAACCATGGTATTCCTGTCTGATTTTCACAATTTATCAATTTTATCCACAAATAATATGTACAATATTCCATGGTTTGTTCATTTTAAATGTTTTGAAGAAAAAAGAAGACTAGTGTAAATCGGAAAAAAATCTGTTGATAAATTTTTTTTCAGTGCTGGTTGACAGAAAATAATATCCAAGAGACACTGCCACCTAAATCTAATATGAGCTTGAAAATTAAAAAAAATTGAATGCCAAAGTTCCACAGGTATAAGCCCAATCCCTACTTTATGCCCAATTTGTTTATATAAGGCTTTTCTCGAGCATAAACCCAGGGTATTTGAATGAGTAGCTTAGCTAAATATTGGCTTTGACTTAGCATGGAGTGATGAAAAATTTCCTTTTGATTGAAAAGAGGATTCCTTGAGTATAAATCCACACCCCAAATCAGCCCAATTTGGGGTTTAAGGAAGGTAGGCATATACCTGAGAAACTACAGTATTTAATTTGTATATTTCAATAAGCTTTCAACTAAGGATTGTACACTTAATTTCCTGACAGCAAATTTAAGGATTTGAAAATGGATTTTTCTTTTCTTTTCTTTTTTTTTTTAAAATTTTCACTGACTTCTTGAATGATGGTTACTTATGTGGTTCTTGGAACGTGCAATTTAAAGTTTAATTTTGATTTTTTTTTCCCATGATTTTTTGGGTTTCAGTATACCTTTAAATAAAGTAAATCAAGTCAAGGGTCATAGGCTAAAATAAATTTAAGAGGGGGATTTTTTTTTGGTTGCATACAGTTTGTTAGAGAAAAACCAATGTTTTTTGCATTTAAAGAAACTTGCACCTAATCTCTCTTCAATTGTACAGCACCACCAGCGTGCAACACTGGGACTGAAAAAATCGAAGCTTACTTTGCTTGTTGGTGGCCTTGTATGGGATGTTCTGAAATATAAGAAATAATGGCCTGGAACCTAGGCTAGTAATGATAGTACTCTGGTAAAAAAAAAAGTAGTTTGTCTCCAATAAGTTAACTGCAGCTTATGAGCAGCTAAGGAAGATGAATCTATTTAAATCATGTTATTCTTAAGGTTCCCATATGCATTCACGTTAATAAGGTCAAATAAAAAAAAAATTATTGTGTTGGCCACGCACGACCGACCCAAATTTTACAAAATGCAGGGTTGGCATTTTAGCTTTTTTAGTTTAGTTTTTTTTTTTTTTTTTGACTACAACGAACATTTTTAGCTTTTTTAGTTTAGTTTTTTTTTTTTTTTTTTGACTACAACGAACAATTTTTTTTTTTCATGAGTTAATAAGGCTGGAAAAGCCTTGCCCTAAGCTAGGGTGCCAAGGCCTAGCCTATTTTGCTGCATGGTATGTGATTCAAATCTAAAATTGTTGTATTATTTGTGTATTTTCTACATATTAAGTGTAAACACATTTTTGGAAAAAAAAAAAGAAGTTTTCATACTGACCTACCCATTTTTTGGATTTTACAAAAACGTTGCCAACGCAAACAATAATTTTTTTTTTGACCTAATGGAGGGTAGTTACATTATGAACTCCTTTTAAACCTGTGCATAATTTAGTTAAGAAATTTGTTATTAAGCATATTATAACCTCGGTGTAAATAGACTTGTACAAAAATTAAGATAGTGGTTTTCTTGTAGAATATTTGTTCTTATTTGCACAATTCATTGGAATTATTTTTTTTATTCATTTTTATTGTTTTTTATTGTCTACTTTTGTCTGAATTTGTTCTGTATTTATGTAACTGATTCACAGAAAGATATGAATGTAAAATGTAATAATATGTAATTTGAAAAAGGACATGCTTTTGGTAATGATGACATAATGAATAATAATAATTTTTTTTAAAAAAGGGCCTTCATTTTTTTTAAATAAACATCTGAAAATACCTAGTGCTGGAATTTAATGAATTGCTGAAATTTAGAACTCTTGCGCTAACAAAAATAATAAGAAATTATTCCACAATTTCTATTATTTTTAGTATCTGAGGAAATAATAGGTAAATATTGAAATGGTATTTAAACTTCTCTTAGTAAATATATTTCACATCAGAATAAGATTCCGAGTTTATAAAAATTATAAATTCGTAATTTTTCAGAAATCCAGAAAATGGATTTTAAAAAGAAAATTGTTTCAACATTTTCAAAGCAATGAATATGTAATTTTTTTTTTATTTAAAATTTACTGTAGATGAACCTGTTTATAGATTGTAGACATTTTATTGATACATTGTACCTTTTAAAGGTGGATGCATACCTTGGTTATTGGGGATAATGAGGTAAGGGCTTAGTTATGGTTGTTTATTACTTCCAGGCAGTCTGTTTTTATTTTTATTTATTTATTTTATTTATTTATTCTTTATACTGGGTTACCTCTTCAGTAAGAAGTTACTGTTCTCCCAGAGGGCCCAGTACACATAAAACATTAAAATCTCAAGAAGTTTTGAGGCTTTGCTCAATTACTGCATATATTTTATAGTATTGTTTGATATGGAGAATTTTCCCAGATTTTTTTTTGTCAGACATTGAAATTTGTTGCCAAAAGCTATGTATGAAATAATGTTATTGTAATGTGATGACGTTTTTTGGCTTTTTTAAATTTTAAATTTTAACAATGGTGGTGGCCAGCTTGGCTTGACACTCGAATGAAGCCTTAAAGTTTCGACAAACAGCAGCTGTTTAGAGAAGTGGCAACATTAGAGGGCGCTTCTAGATGTGTTAGACCAAGGGAATTGAATTTGTTAGACAATACTGATATTAAGTGTTTAGCGAGTGTATTATTTGGATATTTTCCGTCAAAAATGTTGTCCCTCGATTGATGTTTACAACACAGTGGTCATACATGCATAATTACAATAAATCAGCTAATTCACGACTTTTAATTTAAAAAAGAAACCAAAAGAAAACTATAATTTTGTAATTATAAAATGAAGCTTATGTTATATTATAAATTTTCTTGTTTATTCACTTTGATCTTATAGCTCCACGTTGTTTTAAATGTCTTTCTATTGAGTTAACACATGTTCCAATAATGGAAAACATCTATAAGAATTGATTCACAACTTCAGTATATACAGTACAATATTATTTCATATCTATCAATAGAGGGCGCCGTTTCCCTCTAATTGAGGGAATCCTGGCGCTAAATTTCTAAAAGGCATCTTACAATACATAATGCACGCTAAACAAAGTCATGTTAACCAGATTACCTCAGTTATTCTTTATTACCTATTGTATATTGTTTTTTAGGCCTAATTGTATTTAAATATAGTATTATGATATTGTCTCTTTGATTTAATCTACGCCTTGGACAACTACCGTATATATCGTGAATTCAGTACACTTTCTTGTAATGTCCGATGTCGTTCATTGGATACGTTGACTTAACATTGAAGTCTATAGGAACTGTTGGTTTATATTCAGAACGTTACCATCTCCTCTGTTGATAGCATCAATGTAGTTTTTAAAATTTGTTTTTACGATTGAAGAGCCGATGTTTTGATTCAATTGTTTGTTATAAACTGTATTTGTAGTTGTGATGATTCATCATTGTAAATAAACCTTTATAAATAAAATGAGAAGATTAAAATATATTGCTTTTTGTTATTTTCATCTGACCTATAGAGTGTTGTTGCGAATGAATGATTTTTGGTAAATTTTGATTTTTACTTTGGAAAAATAGTGGCAAAACCAGATGTATGTAGATGTATGTATGCACTTACTACCCCTCTGTTCTGCGTCCGCTCTTATAATTTCTTTAGCTTTCATAGTCGCTTCGATAGCAGCATTTAATACGAATTATTAGATTACGGTAGTAAACTGCGTTGCCAACATGGCCAAACTAACTTGCTGCATGCACCGAAGTAAGTACAATCAACAGCAAGCTCCACTTCCCAAAAAGTATTTCCCTGTTTGGACTCGCAGATCTGACTGAAGCCTGGAGGAATTAAAAACTACATCGCAACTTCAAGACATTCTCAACAAAAACAGTTCTTTTCAGAACTGAATTATCTACGTGGTTTACCGCAAGCATATATTTTTCATGCAAACTTTCATGTACGTAAATACTATTACTATTTAATCCGTGAAAATCGGTAGTTTATAGTTTCCTGTTCGACTAACATAATTCCAGGTATTTGATTGGTTAAAAGTTGGGCAATAGTTCCAGCCATTCCCTCCTAGCCGGCCAATATTCCTACAATCGTCATAATTCAAATTATCTGGAGGCTGTACATTGTTCCTCGACTTTTTTCCCGGGACAGCCTCCAGATCACCTCGGGCTATAATTTGAACCATGCCCCTTAACCCAATAAATATTTTTGTACTGGTATAATATTTATGCGATATTTATTCACAATAGAATAATATTTAAAAGGTGCTTATTCTAAGATGACGTTTAGTAAAAAAATGTTTGGCATGATTATAGATTTTACATTTCAATTTAAAATCTGTAAAGCCGCAGCATTTGCAAAGTCTGTCACGAACGTCAATGATAGTGGGTTTAAATAATTTTTTTTGAACTGATACTGTAGATAGGTTATTTTTTAATGCTGTAAACAGTAAAATACAGTAGCTGATATTTGGATGAGGCTAGGCATTGCTAATATATGGGCTTTTGACTGACAACCTATAAAATATTGCCAACGTTCAAAATGTCAAGCGTCAGTTCGCGCTAAAGTTAGTAAAGTTCGTGGGTGCCGAAGCTGGGGGCGCTCTCCTATAGAATATTATTCGGCCAATCAACCCCAGCCCCTAAAAAAACTTTAACCTGACATTTTCATTAAAAGTAACCTTTAACTGAATAATCTTTGAAGTTTGACGTCTTCATGACCCAGGCTAATATTATGATTATTTATATTGGTTGATTAATTTATTGATCTATTGACTGGTTAATTGATTGAACTGATTGCTGATTGATTTAATGTGTTTTCATTGTAAATAATTTCATTGCACACATTGAAATCTGAGTTTGTTCTATTCGTTTTCTACCAAACCAAAGTCAAAAATCTTATATTAACGGATGCTTTTATTACAGTTTAGATATGTTTATATTTTCATGCGAAAAATTTAAGAAAAATATATCGAGTTAGTATTTGTATGCTTTGAATTTGTAGCTATATATATATCACTTTATTTCAAAATCACATAAAATTAATAACATATGGTGGCCAAAGGCCAAATTGCATGTTATTTACAAAAGAGATAATTACAATAATTATTATAATTTTTAAATATTTAAAATTCATAATGATAATATAAAAATACAATAATTTAACAAAAATTTATCAAAAATTTAACAATAATTTAACAATAAGTTGACAATATTGGATTTTATTTGAATAATAAAAACAGAATCGGCATCTTACTGGTTCAAGCTTGCTGTTGGTTAATAAGTTTGATATAATAGGGAATTGGGCTATTAGAGAAACGTTTCGTTTTAGAATTAAGTTGGGTAATATTATTCTTATTACGTAGGTTCCTACCGTGATTTTCAAAACGGTAGGGGGGATGAGATCATAGGAATGATTCGTGTTTGGAAGACTTTTTGCAAACTTGAGACAGTGAGATGTTCTCCTATCAGAGAGTGAACAGGGGCGAATCCAGAAATGTCCAAAAGGGGGACCGGAAGGGGGTCCGAAAGTTGGGCCGATTGAGACAACACTGCCGTAGGGGGTCCGGGGGCATGCCCCCGCGAAATTTTTGTGTTCTAGACGCCGAACATAACATTTGAGGCATTCTTGGCCATCATTTTTTCCCTTTTCTCTCTTTTTTTTCTTCTTTTTTTACCTCCCAAAAGGGGGGCCGGGGCCGGGCCGCCCCCCCCCCTAAATCCGCCCCTGCTGAATCAAGGTTAAGATTAGTGAGAGCGTCTTCATACGAATTATAATTACGCTCTAGAATAATCTTACATGCTCTTTTCTGAATACATTATATAGAATATGTTTGGGCTTTAGTTAATCCTGGATGCCAAACTACATCAGCGTATTCAACAATGGTGTCTTATATAGCAGCAAAAAGTAGAGATTAATTCTTCAACATTAAATCCAATGTTTTTTAAACATCTAAGGAAATACAATTTCTGATTTGCTTTATTAGTAATATAGTTAACATGACTGTCCTATTTCAAATTTTGTTGGATTGTAATTCCTAAGACCTTAGCTTCCTCAACAAAATTTAAAATAGTACCGCCAAGAAACAAATTCAGATTGGGAGCTTTCTTACTAAAACAAAATTGGAGTGCTTGATATTTAGTCGGGTTAAGATGAAGAGAATTGTTTTCGCACCATATGTAAAACTGATTAAGATCATCTTGGAGATGACTAACCTGATCAATATGCCGGTTCTCATATATGGAGAGGTCGTCGACATATTTTAAAGCAAGAGATTTAGAGTTCATAACCGCATTATTGATCATGATTTTAAATCCGACACCACCAAATTTTGATCCCTGTGGAATACCAGCATTAAGGGTTATGTACCTAGATAGTTTATTTTTATACCTAACACATTGCTCTCTGCCACAGAGGAAATCACAAATCCAGGGATCGATCGACTCACGGACACCACAAGAGATAACTTTTTGAACAAGGATGTTATGTTTAATTAAATCAAAAGCCAGCGCCAGAGCACAGATCGTGGACAAGACGGACAAGGTAATGTGATGTTGAGACACCTTTTACATTACCATATTGCCGGGCATCTAAAGATGGTTGAATGTCAGAAGTAACAAACAAAAACTTCAGCGACCTCAGCAGTGGCGTATCTAGCAGTATTAAAATGTGGGGGCTGGTGGGGGACGCGACCAAAATATGAGGGGGCGTGGAATTTATTTTCGGTGGCCATGACCAAAACTAGTAAATTGGGCATTGATTGCGTTGGCAATTGCAACATTGTCTTGGTGTGAGATATCAGAGACCTTTTGATGTATTGATGCCATTTACGTGGCTTTTCTTGGTAAAGGTGTTTTATTCTACTGTTATATTAATGTTTTTAGCATCAGTAATAGAGCGCTTAACTTTGTTACGAAGATTCTTATAAAGTGAAAAATTACCAGATGCATAAGCATTCTGTCTGTCAGATATAAGTTTCCTAATATGATTTGTAAGCCAGGGTTTATAACTGTTATGAACCTTACTCTTGGTAGGAAGGTATTTACTTAAACCAGAGTTCAAAATCTTATAAAGTTCATCCATTTTTTGCTGAGTGGTGGAACAATTGCTAATAATTTCCCAGTTCTCCCTATTTAGCCATTGGCTAAAATCATGAAAGTGAGTTGCATAAAAAGGACAGATGGTGATCCGAGTAATTGTGTTAGTAATTTTTCTTGACTTGGGCTTCCAGATAACACATTTGTGGTCACTTTTACCGATTGGTGCTAGTGGATAAGGTATCATATAATAACTGTCAATGTTTTTTTTATTATCAGATCAAGGATAGCATTTCCTCTGGTGTTAAACTTCACTAATTGCTTTAATCCATTGCCTTGGAGTATGCGAGCAATATTCATGCGATTAAAATCGCCAAAAATACAAAAGGTTGTTTGAACAGATCTTGCAATGATACTTTCGATAGTATTAATCATATGATTTTCTTGCGTCAATTGGTGACAATATAAACAGCACATATGATAATTTGAGAAATTCCCCGAGGTAACCTAGTCGGTCTGACTTTCAACCAAACAACTTCAAGTTCAGGAGGAATATCAATACCGAGTTGAGTAGCGTAAATGTTATTATTTACGTAGACAGCAACACCTCCTCCTCGTCCATTACGAAGATTTGTAAAAAGAAAATAGTTCGGCATAGACATTTGGTTGGAATGATGACGATGATTAAACCAACATTCAGTTACAATAATGTGTTCTGAATTCATGAGAATTTCAAATTCATCACTCTAAGTAAATTCTGATTTGAATTCAATAATAGTTGGTTGTTCATACAGTAGTTCACCAAGAATAGAGAGTTTGGTGTTTTGAGTCAATAACTGCTCTAACAAAATTGGAGTTGACGATATGTGAAGAAATTAGAGTCAAATAGAGATGAACTGAACATTAGGTGATACAGTAGTATGCATTCGGGGATTTCAGAAGTCTGATGGATCGAGACATTGTTGAGTTTGTTTTAGGTTTCCATTGGAGTTTGTTGTCTACATGTCTACATTTTTGTTTAAATCGGAATCATAAATTTGAATGGTATATTTGATATATGTATATTCATATAAAGCACTGTTATTATTATTTATCTATTTATATATACCTATATACAACACAATATAATATAATATAACATTTAAATTAGGTTTGCTGCGTAGCACCTTAAACACAATATAAACAATTAGATAAGTGATAATAACACTGCTCAGATATGAACATAAGATGTTATTATTTTATCAGGCCATAGCTCATCAACGAAAGGTTTTCTTGTATGAAAAAGTGCCTGTAGCGGGATTCGAACCTGCAATGTCTCACTGTCAAGGCGAGTATCATACCGTTAGGCCATAGGCAAATCTAACCCCTAAGCCCTCTCTGTCATACAGTAAATAATATTCAGATTAGGTATTTGCTGCGTATGCACCAACAACATACTGTATTAATAAATAATAAAAGTGCTTGGATAGGAACATAGGATGTTATCATCGTATCAATCATAGCCCTTCAACAAAAATTCCTTTTCGTTGTATGAAAAAAAAAACCATTTTTTTATGTGTTCGCTATCAATGATATTTTCGTTTTCCCCTAATGTTAAGTTTATATCACAGATGAGTACCAGTACTTGATCAACCAACAGAAGGAATGATCCTCATTGCAGTCAAGTAGTTTGAGCTGGTCTTGCAGTCAATGTTAACGCTCAGGTCTTAGCAGCAGCTTCCCCATGTTGAATAACATCTATATTATTAAAACAGCAGCTTCAGTATAAAGTCATTCTTAACTTTGTTGTAAGCATCTTACTAGTTATATACACAGCTGCTATTTCGTGTTGAATGTCATCAACAGTTTTAAACAACAAACACATACAGATCATAAAGACAAAAGGAGACTTGCTGAGAACTTGCGATCCATCAACATCAACACACCAGCAGTGGAGTTAACTAGGTTGTAAGGGGCCCTGGTTCAAGAGTACAGTCGGGGCCCTTGACGCATGCAAATTGATTAACCATGTGAACTAAGATGTGTACCACCAGTGGGTTAGTTTTGGAGCATGGGTCCTTCTGATTTTTATAATATTTGATAATAAATCTTTGGGTTTTTTTATTTTTAATTTTTAGATGTTCTCATTGGGCATCTTTGAAGAGCCAGCTATTGGCTAAACTGACCATAATAATAAGCAATTCTGCTTCTTATGATCAAAAGAAAAAGCACATTCGATATTTATTGAATTGGTGCTGTTATCAGATTAACAAATGAACAATGTCAACAATTATCTTGTTGTTAGTTTTATTTACTTAAGCTAAATAAAATGAAATGGATCACACCTGATATCGTTAGATTATGTATAACTGTGATCATTATTGTAAAACACTTATCTGACAATCACCTTTTAATAATCGTTCACTTAAAAACAACTGCACGAGTAAAAATTGGCAATAGGGTTGGGGCTAAGGTGAGAAAATTTTGAGAATATGGACCTCAGGTGCCCGGAAACTGCACTCTCATACCTTAAAAATCTTACCGGTAATTCATATCAACAATACAATACAACAATTATTTGTCTAATACAATTTACGGGGTGCGATCGCACGGTCTGCACCCCCCCCCCCCCCTTCCCGCCCCCCCCCCCCCCCCCCCCCCCCCCAGGGATGCTATATACGAGTTCATACTCTGTCGAGCATTTTGGTTTATTATTCAACGATACGAAGGCAGCGACGTGAACGCTCCTTGGCTGGAAGGAAGTAAATAGTGAAATGTTACCCCCAAATCAATCGGAGTTGGCATACTACATGTAGTGTCTTGGGTCCAATTATTTGTTATTATTCATAAACGATATTTCAAAATTTATTTTTCCTGGTACTTGCAGTATTTTTGCAGATGATGATGCTATTTGTGTTTCAGGAACACAAGTTGATGGATTAAATACAAAATTAAAATATTTTATAAATATTAGTAAATGGTATGTCGGAAGTAAGTTGAAAATGCAGTTAAAACAAGCCATGCTAATTAGAATCCACAATATAGGCCTACTTTCTATACTTTAACCTGCTGAACCTGCGGTAGTTACGCCACTGCACACCAGGTCTTTCAATAGCGGAATGTTTCAGTAATAATTACAGATAAAAGTATATAACTACATTACATTACATTATATTCTAATTAATTTTATGCTCCTCATAATTTTCTCTTTGACGCATTTGATGTTCCGGTCAATTTTTATCAACCAATCGTCTTCCTTATGCAGAATTAGCTCTGCTCTCAAGCCCACTAGATCATCTACTGTTGCTTCCCAGTATTCCACTGCCAGTGTGTTATCATTTTTCTGAAGATAGAGGTCACCCAGCTTTTCTAAGACTTCACTTATTCCTATGTTATGATCTTGTAGACCCTCTTTCCTCATCTTCAAGCAGTCGTGTAAGTGACCCAAAGCTTCCTCTACTGCTCCCTTGATCATTTCAACGTCAGCAAGATGGAAAAGCGAGTTGGCAGTATCAGCATGGCTACCTAACATCTCATCTCTAATACGATAAGCGTCTTCAAGGTCAGCTAGCGCTTGACTGTAATTGCCCTGTTTTTTGTATACTAAGCCACGACAATGGTAGATGTTTGCAATATCGGTGTGCTTGCCACCCAGACACTCTCTCATCTTCAGCGCTTGCTTAATATGCTTGTGCGCTTTCTCGCAGTCACCATCAACATTACATGTATTGTTGGCCACGTTTACCAACGAGTCAATGATGTCAGTACTCGGCTCTCTCTTAAAAAACATCTTGATTTGTAATCCAAGCTTTGCCGTTTCCAGAGCTGTTTTATGGTCACCCATTCGGTCATAGGTTTCGCTCATGTTGTTATAGATAGACCCAATCGATGGGTGATTCCCCCACATTTTCCTCCTTATCACTAGTGCTCGTTTGTGATATTCCAAAGCACGTCTTAGTTTACCTTTTGTAAAGAAAATTGAAAATGTCAGAGAAGTAAATTTGTTATAAATTCTGTGCTAACAATCTAGCAGAAATGATGAGTTGTTGCAAAGTATATGGCCATACTTTACAAAAAATATTCTTGTTTGAAGTGTCATCATTTCAAATCTTACTTCCGATCAAACTACCAGATTTGGTTATTATGGATTAGCTTTCTTATCAACCATCAAAAACCAATTCGGGCTTCAGAACTCTGCCAAATTGAGCAGCTTGACACCGGCACTAAAAGTCTCTCAGAAGTAACAAACACTCGGTCAGGAGCGATTTTTAAAATAACACTTTACATTTGAAAATGCGTTGGAACGCCGTTGAACATCGGAAAAACAATCAAATTTAGGAATACTTGGGACCTCTTCACTTCTTTAAGTAGTCACAAAAATATAAACTGTACGCTGCATTGAGGTGAAAAAGAGTAACTCATTAAATGGTAAGTTATGGGAAACGAAACGGCGGGAGCGATCACTCCGGAATTAACACAAATAAATGCGCTCATGTAAAGGTTTTTTTTAAGCGGATCAGTGATTCAAAAATAAGATGCACGATAATAACGATGTGCAAAAACGACAGTGTAAATTAATACGCCTAATGGTGTGTTAGGAAATAAAAGATGATTCAAAATATATTATCAAGATGAAATCGTTAGGTCTATGCAACTCTTGTACTTAAAAGACCAACATCTTAAGTGTTAAGTGGTACTATTACAGATTATCAATATACAAAATTCATACTGTGTACCTTTTGCAGCATATGTTAGTCCTAAGCAACTGAGAACAGACGCCATAGTCCTTTTTCTGAAATACTGATCGTGTTCACTATCCTCTGGAATACGGTTCAGAATGCTCTCAGCGTGCTTAAACTCTCTACAAAAATACCAAAAAACAAACAAACAAACAAACAAACAAACAAAACATGTTAGAGACGGATAAGAATACGTACGTATCATTATTCCCAAACCAATAGATTGTTCTAATAAAGCCTTAGGCCTTTCGCCACCATTGCTTATCGTTATTATCAATATAACCTGAGCCACCAGGTGATCATTATTTACAGCAACAATGATATTTCCATGCTTTTACTTACTTCAGAGCTTGGTCGAATTGGTCATTGGAGTAACGAATCCATCCAATATGATTAATAAGCCATGCCAAATCAACGCTGTCTCCAAATGGGGTTAAACATTTCATAGCCCGCTCGTATTGTTCGTCTGCCATTTTGTAATTAGTCTGCGCGTGTCCCAACACCTGGCCGTATCCAGATAGCATCAACCCAAGTTGCTTCTTCATCGCCGGCCCCCTACTTTCTGCCGCACGCACGCACGCTGCGTAAAACTCGACAGATTCCTTCCGAGGCAAGAAGTTGATGATTAGATACTCTGCCTTGTACGCAATGTCAAGGAACAATTTGTAGTCTTCTGTTGGACACAGTGCAGCTTCGTGTAACAGCTTCTGAATATTCACCAACTCTACAGTAAATAGGGACAGTTCCTTGCACGAATCTTCTTCGACGACAGGTGCCAATGCCTGGAGTAATCTTCCGTAAAACACACAATAACGACTTCGAAGACTTAAGAGCTGTTCCAGTGGTAGTGAAGACAATTCTTTGGATAAGAATTCGCGTAAAAAGTCGTGAATATCAAAACGATCTTGCAAAGTGTCCCTAGCAACCAGTGAACGTGTTGTCAGTGGAATAAGGACATCACGTTTAGCTAGTGCTGATCTTCCATCAAGATGTTCTAGAATATGAGCGACTGCCTCAGCATTAAATGAATCAGGAATATACGAAAGCTTAACGTATTCCTTCCTAAGTATCTCTTTTAACTTGTCGATTGAAGACTTTATCACATGACGAACTTGTTCTTCTTGACTGTAATTTTCATCGCTTAACGCGTCTAAACGATTCTTTTCTAGCAATTTGACGAGTTCCTTTGGAGTGTAACAGTTGTCTTCAAGCACAGTTGCAGCAATTTCTAAGGCAAGAGGGATTCCAGCACAGAAATTTGCAATCTTTTCTTCTGTTTCATCAGTGAAATCTGTATTTACTGCAATCAACTTTAACAGATTACTAGACTCACTGGGACTCAATTTCTCCAGACGATGGTAGTATATCTTTGCACGAATTTTAAAAAATCTGTATCGAAATCGAGATGTAATTAACAGCAATGTCTTTGTGTTGGTTACGATTCTTGTACAAAATTCTAGAAACGATGTCTGCATCTCTGCAGAGGTATCAACTGAAAGATGTTCTGCCGCATCGAATATTATCAGAGAATGGTGCGTACGCTTTCTAAAAACTGTTACAATGTCATATTCTGAGCATGGTGGCATTCCTAGGGCGGCAGACAAACGAACAAGCACTGTATTGAACTCTGTTACTCTTCGTAGTTCGATAAAATAAGCGTCTAGGCGGACACCTGTCTGGTGGCAATCTCTTACAAGCTGATGACCAATCTCCTTTGCAAGACGTGTCTTACCAATCATTGGTTCACCTGTGATGAGTACAGCCTGTGTGCTGAGCCTCTGTTGAGAACATATACCAACCATGCTATTCAGGAAGATCTTTTTCAGAGTTTTTATTTGGTTTTCGCGTCCAACGAATTTGAATTGCTCGTCAGATCTACCGATAAAGTCTGATGTTGCCGACAGACCTTTAGCCATCCTGTTTGCGTGAGTCAAACTCCTGGATAAAGATAAAAATATGTGTTCAAAGAGTAGGCATGATTCTAAAATTGCCACCAGGCTTCTATTTTAAAACCAATACTTTAAACATATTTGATTTATAAAATTAAAAAAATGTAGCCAACTTAATGTTTTTATATGATAAGGGTTTATTACCAGAATCTTTTGATTTGTTGTTCCGTACACTTGACTCGTACCATAATCATAATACACGATATAAGCAAAACCTTGTTATCGACTTAAAACGCACAAATGTTGGCCGACAAGGGATCTCGTATATAAGGCCTAAGGTGTGGAACAACATATCAAGCAATGTAAGAGCATGTGCTAATATTTCACTATTTAAGAACAAAATGAATAATATTTATCATGAAAGTTATAAGATGAAACGGTACCACTGCCAGGACGGGAACAATTGTATTATTTGTAAAGAAATTCGTCAATAATTCAATGATGTTTAAGTGCAATCTATATGTTGCTTTATTGCTGCTATTTAATTTAATTATTTATATAATTTTACTGTGTTTAAATTACTATCTAAGAAGGACATATTATTTATATTTTATTATTATTATTATTATTATTATCATTATTATTATTTATTATTTATTTTTATTAATTTTTATTTTATTTTTCTTTTCTTTGCTATTATTCTTATTATTATTATTATTATTATTATTGTCTTGATCTATGTATATGAAAGTGCTTTAATTAAAATGTATACCTTGACTTACTTTGTCAATTTGAAATAGTATCTTAATTACTTTTTTTCAGGCGCCACTAGTGTAAAGCTCTGCTTGTTTGTGGTTGCCCTTTCCAAATTCCATTTTTATATATCTGTACTGTTTATCTATGCTTTGAAAAGATTTGGAATAAATTTATTTTGAATTGAATTTTAGGCCCTGGTCTTGTACGTTGACTTTCAAATCTAGACATGAATGTGCCTGAAAGGGTAGTGACCAACCTCCTATAACTAGGGTGTTACTATTTTGACATAAAAAAGAAACTAAACTTTAGAGACAATATAACCGAGCATAATAACCATGGAAGAGGATTGTTATAAAGGCCTGAGCAGGAGTGCGGAGATGATGATGATAATAATAATACAGACAAGTTATTAAAATACATTTCAATAGGGCCTAACTATGTCTTCAAATATCCGTAGTAGGCCTATATACAAAATTTTCGCAGCACCATTTGCCTTTGAGTGAAAAATATGGGTTGCTTAAATTTCAGGTACAGTGTAATAACAGTTGTGGAATTTCAAACGAACCGGACAGGATAAAAAAAATATATATACTCACTTCTTCTTGGTTTTGACAACAATTTATCATTAACCTGACAATTTCTGGGTTGTCTAGGGACAATGTAACCAAATATCCTATAATGAAAAGTTTTTTCTTCTGGACATTAGACAATGTGTAGACCTATTTATTTACAATTCAATGATACGTTTCCGTAGTATTTTGGTCTATTTCCTTACGTCCGTAATAGGCAAAATTTCCATAGCAACATCGGACGTTCCGTATAACATAAGAACTTTGCTAATAACATTTATTAAATATCTGCTGACACTCACATGTGTAATATATATGTATATAATATATACTATTATGATCAGGACTAGAATACTCAATAATGTGTGTATATACATATACATATAGGGGCCTACATATATACACACATATATATATATATACACACACACACACACA
>NW_022692852.1:380040-381581 GCF_011630105.1 Anneissia japonica | reverse complement strand
CCACCCCTTGACAAATGCATCCTCTGAAAGTGCCTAAAATTCTCAAATTCTTTGCGCGCATTTCAATTTCCTCTATAAATTGCACATTTTAGGAATTTTTCATCAATTCCAACGAAATTAGAATTAAAAACACAAAAATATTTTGCGCGCTTGGCGCGCACTTTTTATGGCTTTTTTAGTTTTATCCTTTTAAGTTATTTAAGCACATAATAGTCCAAAACTCAAGAAAGACAAATTTAAGATAGATCATTTTAACCTAAAAGAACGGCCTCAATGTGTATAGATGGTGAAAGAATATGTTTGTAATAAATAAAACCATGATGAAAATGCTTATATTTAGTTTCAAACACACGTGTGTGGCCCATATTATAAATAAGATAAGCCCTATGTCGTATTGTTTTCTATATGGGGAGTTGGGTGGGGTAGGTATGGTAAATTACTAACCGTGAAATGAGGATTGTATTATTATTATAATTATTATTATTATTATTATTATTATTATTATTATTATTATTATTATTATTATTATTATTATTATTATTGTTATTATTATTATTATTATTATTATTATTATTTATTATTATTATTATTATTATTATTATTATTATTATTATTATTATTATTATGATGATGATGATGATGATGATGATGATGTTGATGATGATGATGATGATGTTGTAATGATGTTGTTTGTAGCCTACTGTTCTTTAATTTTATTAAAGAGGGCCCCTGAATATCAGTTAACCTACTGGGCTAAACTAGAAGAGTTACCCTCTTTAAAGATGGTTGAAATAAAAAATAAAAAAAAAATAAATACCCACTCTGACCCAAGACCCCTGTTACGCGCCTGGTGTTAGCGCCAATATGTGCAATTGTGCGGACAGGGGATGTGCCCCGCTCTGAAGCTGGAAACCTTGTTTTGGCAAAATAAATTGATGCAATATGCTATTATAGGCCTAATCAATACATTCCTCATCAACCGATATAACCTTAAACATTCTTGGAATTGACATAACATTACTGATGTCGTACACACCCTTCAGTGTGAAATGTGGCTCTCTTTGCAAGCACATCTAACATCTAAGGAAAGAAGAGCTTAGATTGGTAACAAATAAAATAATTTTGTTTTCAACATTATACATTATGCTAATTTTCGTCTTTGTAAGCGCATAAGACAGTGCAAATTATTTCTGTGACAGTCTTTCTAAGTGTGTAAAGCTCCATTTTATCCCATAAATAGTCAAAATATTGGTGGGCGGGGTGATGCAATGGACCATCCCCCTTGTCAAATATTGGGGGGGGGGGGATATATCCCCATCCTCCCGGGATCTACGCCTATGCATCGGTGCACCCATCGTACTCCCTCAAAGATTACATAATTCATTAACACGGTCTGACGACTCATCCAATTTACGATCGTCTCATCACAATGGATTGGATTGGATTTTTTATTCGGTGTAAACACAAAGGATAGCCCACGAAAGTCTAGAAGCTGAAGACTTATTTCCAGTGTGGTCCTTCTGGTGGTGATTGGACAGTAT
>NW_022692852.1:376027-378681 GCF_011630105.1 Anneissia japonica | reverse complement strand
TCAAGGTTTTCCACTCTTGAAAACGGTCAGATAATTTGTTCCCATTGTTATTACAGTATACAGGTCTTATGTGTGTATACATACATAAAAAAAGATTGAGTAAGTTGCATACGTAGTTTTCCCATGAATCGATAAATCCCAAAAGAAAGGGTGGGAGGGGGGTGGGAGGAGGTCCTGTGGTTCTTCCCCGGAAAAATTTTGATTCCTAGGTGGCGGGAAATGAGCTTTCCCGACTTCTGTGGTGTCTTTTAATGACTTTTAAATTCTTCAAAATTCAAGGTCCCCCCCCCCTTGAAAATGATTCAATTAATCGATGAACTCCAAAGAAAGGGGGCCGGGTTCCCCCGGAAAAATTTTGATTTCTAGATGGCGGGAGATGAGCTTTCCTGACTTCTGAAATGTCTTTTAATGACTTTTAAAGTTCTTCAAAATTCAAGGTTTCCCCTCTTGAAAAAGGTCAGGTAAATTTTTCTCATTTTTTATTTTTATACATACATAAACAAATGAGTAGTTGCATGCGTATTCTTTTTTCCATGAATCGATAAATCCCAAAAAGAAAGGGTGGTCCGGGGGTTCTCCCCCGGGAAAATTTTGATTCCTAGATGGCAGGAATTGAGCTTTACCGACATTTGAAGTGTGTTTTAATGAATTTTATGTTCTTCAAAATTCTAATTTTCTTTCTCCCCCTTTCCCAGATCCGCCAATGTGAATTGCGAGAAAATGTAACTCGGTCAGGTACTGGATAAACATTCTCTTTCCCATCCTTCTCCTCCTTCCCTCCTTCTTTTTTTGCATTTCCGATCATACAAAAATCAACCCGGCAGTTTTATACTCTTTGACGGGACCAACGACTTAAACGTCTCATCCGAAAGACGGTGCGCTATTGTAACTTGTATTCGAGCCCTCTAGCTGAAACACAAGGAGAGGCAGCGATGGGAATTGAACCGGGGACCTAGGGATCTCCACGGTTCAGCGCATACACAGTGGCTACCACCAGATTAGCCGACTGAGAACTAAGCTGCTCTCTGCTTCAGTATGGTTGTAGCTTATGAGGAAGGAAGTATGATGCCTATTGTATATAGCAGGAATTTGCTTTAAACACTAGGCCTAAAGCACTTTGTTTGTATTTCATTCTCAAATTGTATATATGAATAACTGTACAGTAATTGCGTTGGTAACTTAAGATTATAGAATTTAGTCCAATTTGAAATCTGTTAAGCTGCAGCATTGGCAAAGTAGGCCTATGTCACGAACGTCAATGCCAGTGGGTGAATAATTTTTTTTTTTCATTGACTGATACTGTAGATAGCTTATTTTTTAAAATAGCTGATATTTGTATGAAGCTAGGCATTGCTAATATGATCTTCCAACGTACAAAACTTAAAGCGTCAGTTCGCGCTGAAGTTGGTAAAGGGGGTGCCCAAGGGGGCGCTCTCCTATTGGATAGTATTCGGCCAATCAACCCCAGCCTCTGAATGAAATTTAACATCTTCATGACCCAGGCTAATATTATGGTTAATTATATTGGTTGATTAATTTATTGATTGGTTAATTGATTGAACTGATCGCTGATTGATTGATTGATTGATTGAATAGGCCTATGTTGTCATTGTAAATAATTTCATTTGCACACATTGAAATCTCGGAGTTTATTCCTTCCGTTTTCTACCAAAACAAAGTCAAAAATCTTATATTAAACGGATATTCTTATTTCAGTTTAGATATGTTAATATTTTCATGTGAAAAATTTAGGAGTAATATATCGAGTTAGTATTTGTATGTTTTGAATTTCTGATTTGAATTCAAATAATAGTTGGTTGTTCATAGAATACGGTACTTCACCAAGGATAGAGAGTGGTGTTTTGAGTCAAAACTGCTTAAAACTGTTACTTAAACTGTTACTGTTTCTTAAAACTGTTACTGCTTAGAGTAAACAACAGCGAAGAGATGAGGATCACAATTAGCCTGGGTGCAGTAGGAAATTAGCGGGAAAAAAGTAAAGGAAAATTTATTTTTGGTTTTTCTAAATCAGTATATCATATAGTGTCTCAGAAAAAAAATCCCCATTCTTAGAGCTTGGGCAATTTTTTTCATAGCACTTTAAAATTTTGACATAAAATATCCTATTTTGGGCTAATTAAGATGGGGGTAGGGGAGATAAATGTATGTTTTTAGTCACTTTTTTCATATGCTATGTATATCAAATGTAACAAGAATTTGGCTAAATAGTTACTCCTCACTCTCGTTAAAAAATTTAATCGGAATAATGAAGTCATCACAAAAAATTCCAAGATGGCTGCCATTTTTGCGGTAAAACTCTTTTAAAATGTAAATTTAACTTTATTGTTATCAGAGCAATTTCAAAACAATATATATCCATACACACACACACCACACACACACACATATATATATATATATATACTGTATACTGTATATATATACATAATAATATACACACACACATATATATATGTATGTATATATATAAATATATATGTATATATATATATATATAATAAATCATCAAAGAAAGGTAAATACAGTGTTTAATAAAGGACAATAATACATCGCGTAGCATAGCTCTCAACGAATGTAGTCCTGCAAATAAATGAATAAAGAAATTGTGTAATAAAATGCCTCTGGCGGGACTC